>NW_026057580.1:38912740-38947703 GCF_023721935.1 Panthera uncia | reverse complement strand
TTGCAATCATATGGTGGACTAGGCAGAATGAACTGAACTGGAGAAGTTTACTGAGATAATCTGAGAAAATTAGGGAGGTGGAACATTATTTTTTGCATTTTGTTTAAAAGGAAGATTTTGGTACCTGTTATGTCTAATAAGTACCATGTATAAGTGTTTGTGCTAGACCTAAAAGTTGCTTGAAGTCAGAAATATGCATAATAGACATCTTGAATGATAAAGAGAATGGGATAAAGAGAATGATGAAGAGAAAATCAGATGACTATGGAATAAGAGAACTACAAATGGTGAATTATAATGGTGTTAGCCTCAAAGTAGCAGTGGATTTTTCTTGTTCATTTAGAGAAAGCACAGTCTTCATGGGTCAGCTAAATTCAGTAAAAACTAGAAGGTAGAAGAGGTGCTCAAAAAGGAAGCTGAGGATACATACTGATCACCTTGCCACAGTTTGGGTGAACACGGTTGAAAGATTTTGGGTAGCACAGAAGGAGTTCACAGATAACAGCAGCACAAAGGTAGGAGTTCCATTAATAACGGGCCACTGTGAAATCTCAGAAATCTCACAATGCCTAAGTTAAATGTGCATAGACCATGGTGGGGTTTGTTATGACAGTTTCTTAGAAGAGAGTGGGTGCTCATTCTTGTTCTAAAGTGACCCCAGTAAGATGGCTTCATAGAAGCCCTCCCCTCATACAGTGTCTGGCAATGATTGATGGCTTTAAAAGGAAATAGCACAAGGGATGAGGGTCAACAAATGAACTTGAACTGATAGTTATAGATGGACAACCTCAGGACAGACATGACAGTGAAGAGAGTACTGCTAATAGGTATGATTGAAGAGAAAATTAGTAGGTAGAGTGACTTTGAAGGAGAAAGAAGGAGCTAGATACAGTAAAAGGAAAAAGGCTGAATCCATATACAATACTAGAGACCATGCCTTGACTGATTTCTCTATCCTCCATCACTTGGATAGAAATAGATGGCTGAGGGACCAAGCTATCATACAACTCCATGACCAGGTTCCTGGCCATTTTTTTGAGTTTTTCTCAACTTCTTTCTGAATAAAGCGAGGCCTGATAAATTGCTCCATCAGAGAGATTGGCAAACTATGGTTCACAGGCCAAATCTAGTCGACCACATGTTTTTTTGTTTTTTTTTTTTTTTGCAAAGAAATAGTTTTGTTGGAACACAGCCATGCTATTCACTTCCATTTTGCCTACGGCTTCTCTCACATTATGATGGCACAGTTGAGAAGCAGCAGAAACAATATGACTGGCAAATTCAAAAATATTCACCATATGGCCCTTTACAAAAAAAAATGTGATGACTCCTCTGCTCCCTCTCTTTGTTACATCTGAAATAGAGTTATATGTCAATTGACGTATTTACTTCTATAGCTTGCAAATTAGAAATAGGGGCTAGATTTTTTAGCTCAATTATTTTGCTTCACTTAACTGGACAAACGACACATATTAAAACATCATAGAGGTCACTAATTTTGTGATTAGTACATAGTATTTTGCCTTTTCTCATGATGCTTATGAACAAATTTGAAGATTATTCTGACTGTTCATGAAAATTTTGAAGTTTATTCTTTCCCTTAAATATGAGATAATTATGAGTCCAAATATGAGATCATCAAAAAAAGAATTGTATTTCTATTTGTATTAAACTAGGAGCTAAAAAGGTCAATTATTTGCATAAAGTGGGTGAAATTGGTGAGGTGTAAACAATATGTGTTAAATTTCTAGAGTTTTAATTCCACACCAAACTAGTTACACTGCATCTTAAAAGATTTCCAGATATAACAAAATTCCTAAATACAACAAAATTCCTAAATATCTGTTGGTGGAAGGAAACCATGATACCATCAGTTTGAGGCAGCCATTATACAGAATAATTTAAAAATATAATAATGATGTTAGCTACACTATAGTGAGCATAGCACACATATAGAGAGGTGAGTCACTGTTGTTAACTGTGTGTCTACTTTATTCAAATGAAAAAAAAATGTTTTAAACTATAATGAGGAAAGTTCACAGAAGTAAGCTAAGTTACATTAAAAAAAAAACCTATGTTCCTATGAAATACTAGGTGAAAAGTAATAAAAAATAATTACATCTTTTGAAGGGGCACATGCACCCCAATGTTTATAGCAGCACTATCAACAATAGCCAAAGCATGGAAAGAGCCCAAATGCCCATCAACAGATGAATGGATAAAGAGGATGTGGTATATATATACAATGGAGTATTACTCAGCGATCAAAAAGAATGAAATCTTGCCATTTGCAACCACGTGAACAGAACTAGAGGGTATTATGCTAAGCGAAATTAGTCAGAGAAAGACAAATATCATATGACTTCACTCATATGAGAACTTTAAGACACAGAACAGGTGAACATAAGGGAAGGGAAGCAAAAATAACAAAAAAACAAAGGGGGACAAAACATAAGACACTCTTAAATATGGAGAACAGAGGGTTACTGGAGGGATTGTGGGGGGGGGTGGGCTAAATGGATAAGGGGCATTAAGGAATCTATTCCTGAAATCATTGTTGCACTATATGTTAACTAACTTGGATGTAAATTAAAAATATAAAAAAATTAATTAATTAATTAAAAATAATTTATAAAATTATGAAAATGATAGCATTATTTATAGGAATGTTTGTTATGCAGTCAAAAGTCCAGATTCCACATAAATATAAAATTATTGGATACATTATTAAACAAAAAAACTATTAAAATAAATTAATATTGTAAGACAGCAGAAAAATAACAGCTAAATTCATCTGGAAAAAAGCAGAAATAAGGAAAGAAAGGAAACAAATTGATGAGATTGATTTAGAGCTTCACAATAAGAATGGTCATTGTAAAGTGAGAAAATTATTATTATTTACAGGTAATACTTGTCTGCGTAGGGCACACAAGACACATCTGCAAAAGTCGACGTAAAATTGTTTTTTAATTCAAGTTAGTTAACACACAGTATACTCTTGGCTTCAGAAAAAATGTCAATCAAAGTTTTAAAAAATATGATAAGCTATCTACGTACAGAATAAATATTCACAAATTAAAATTTATTTACATGCAACAAAAATCTCAGAAAATCTAATGGGAATATAATATTGTTTTTTAAAAAGTCAACCAAGTTATTTAAAATAACCTGTAACTTGGGGTGCCTGGGTGGCTCAGTTGGTTGAGCGCCCGACTTCAGCTTGGGTCATGATCTCACAGTTTGTGAGTTCAAGCCCCACATCGGGGTCTGTGCTGACAGTCCAGAGCCTGGAGCCTGCTTCAGATTCTGTGTCTTTTTCTCACTGCCCCTCCCCCACTCATGCTCTGTCTCTCTCTCTCTCTCAAAAATAGACATTAAAATTTTTTTTAAATAAATAAAAATAAAAATAAAATAACCTGTAACCATCTTAACAAGAAATAAAAGAAACATAAATAGCTCTAAAATACTTCCTAAGAGTTCTTAAAAGAAGACATATAAAGGGGAGAACAGAGGTTTATATTCCTGAATATCCATGATATTGTAAAACTTCTTCCCATAAATACTTATAAATACTTAATGTACATGCAACTAAAATCTCCCTAGATTTTTTTTAATTACTTTGAAGTTCATCTGGATGGATTAAACAGGAGTAAACATATTTGTTTTCCCCTGAAACAGTGAAGAATGAGACAATCTTATCTCAATAGCATATTAAAATGTAATTCAAAGGCAAAATAATTAGGCTTTTAGTTGTAGGTAGTGGATTAAACATATGCATTTTCTTTTGCTCTTTTCTCAATGCCCGGAAATAACTGTAAAAAGATGTTTTTTTTGTTGTTTGTTTGTTTTCTTTAGTCACAAAATTGCAGGAATAAAGATACTGGAGGAAGAGATGACAGAAACAAAATTCAAGAAGCTTAAAAGCAGAAGATGAGTGGTAAATGACTTAGCAGAATACAAACAAGTGAATCCTAAGCAGGCAGTGTAGTGAGTCCAGTTGTACTGCAGAACGTCCTGAATGAACTCACTAAAGCTCCTGTTTACACTAAGTGCTGGTCTCTCACCCCCAAGTGTGCCAGTGGCTCTCAGGCCAGAATTCTGTTATCTTCACTAGAAAAAAAAACCCTCAGTCTTGTAAAAAAGGTAAATAAGAAGGGCTTCTCTGCCTGGAATCAGGGAGGGGATATAGAAGCCTAATTTCTTAACTGTACTTTTTTTTTTTAACGTTTATTTATTTTTGAGACAGAAAGAGACAGAGCATGAACGGGGGAGGGGCAGAGAGAGAGGGAGACACAGAATCGGAAGCAGGCTCCAGGCTCTGAGCCATCAGCCCAGAGCCCGACACGGGGCTCGAACTCACGGACCGCGAGATCTGACCTGAGTCGAAGTCAGACCGCGAGATCGTGACCTGAGTCGAAGTCAGACGCTTAACCGACTGAGCCACCCAGGCGCCCCTTTTAATTGTACTTTTAACCAATCCTGTTTGCCCCACTTTCATCCCTAATGGATGAAATTCCACCCATTCTTCAGACCATGGGTCAAACATTAGGGTTGTGGTAAACAGGGGCCTTAGTAATTCTTTACCCAGTGAAATACTGACACATCTCGTATGATTTCTCCACCGAGGTCCAGGAAAGTTGGCATCTTATACCCTACAGACAGGTGATTGAAAGATCCCTTTCCAGGGGATGTGACTAACCCAAGAGAAAAAGTTCTAAAGATACTCTGGGGCAAAGCAACTCTTCTCAAATTAAGTCGTGTAGGCAGATTAAACCCTAATGCTCTAGGGCTTCCATCATACACAAAGAATTAAAATGTCTTCTCCGAATCTAGAATGATTCTAGCTAAATAATTCCCTTGGGGCAAATGAAAATTTGCCAACATTATATAATGTTCTGCAGAACAAGTTTCTCTCTCAGAGCCCTATTGAGAAAGTCCAGGCCTACAATGAAATCCCCAGTTTACAAAACCCATCCATGCATAGAAAATGTTAATTAGCTTCTTTGGGTTCTACTCTACTGTATGAAAATAGGTGAGGAGAATATCTGAGGAAATATTGTAACACAAGACGTAGAGGCTGAAACAAACAGTCAAATAAGCAAACAAAGAGGAGAAAATAAAACATATAAAAGCAGACTATATGAGATTTCCAAAATATTGCATCTATGAAACAAGAACAAAGTGCTTTGATAAATGAATATTTGAGAAAAAAAGGGACTTTGGAAATCATAAATGTGTTAGCAGAAATGAAAAAACTTAACATAATAATTGGAATATAAAATTAATACAATATCCTGAGAAATGGAACAAAAATAGAAAAATGAAGAAAGGCATTAAAAAGATTTTTTTAAGTAAGTTCAGCCCAGAAGTTCCATAAGGCAAATGAGAGTTCTAAAAAGAGAAAATCAGGAAAAAGAATGATCAAAGATTTTTGCAGAAGTAGGATCATAGTCTCCATTTTGAGATGACCCATTGATAGTCAATACAATGGAAAAAAATGAACTCATAGTAAAGGTGCAGTTTCATGCAGCCTGAAAATTTAGGGAACATAGAAGAATAATCCAACAAGAACCATTACAAAGGCTAACAAATCAGAATGCCAACAACAACACTAGAAGTTTAACCACAAGATTGTATTGCCATTAAGATTCCAGAATGATAGGGGCGCCTGGGTGGCGCAGTCGGTTAAGCGTCCGACTTCAGCCAGGTCACGATCTCGCGGTCCGTGAGTTCGAGCCCCGCGTCAGGCTCTGGGCTGATGGCTCGGAGCCTGGAGCCTGTTTCCGATTCTGTGTCTCCCTCTCTCTCTGCCCCTCCCCCGTTCATGCTCTGTCTCTCTCTGTCCCCCCCCAAAAAAACAAAAAAAAACAAAAAAACAACGTTGAAAAAAAAAGATTCCAGAATGATAATTATTTTCAACCTAGAATTCTATCCCCAGCCATACTAACATGAACATGACAGAGCAGAATAGAAAATACTTTCAGATATAAAATACCTCCCAAATCTTATCTTCCATGCCACCTTTCTCAGGAAGAAACTGAGAAGAAATCAAGAAAGAGGAAGTCATGGGATTTAGAAAATAGAAGAACAAAGACACAAGAAAGAGGCAAAGGGAAAGGATAATGGTAATGGGAGATTCCAAGACCATACCCTTGCAGCAGCCAATCCTAGCTGAAGCAGGTCAGGATGTAAGGAAAACGTCTGGAAGAAGATGGAATTAATAAAATACTGCTACATTTAAAAGCATTGAGAGGTGGGGCACCCTGGGTGGCTCAGCAGGTAAGCGTCAACTCTTGATTTTGGCTCAGGTCATGATCTCACGATTCATGAGTTTGAGCCCCTCATCAGGCTCTGTGCTGAAAGTGCGGAGGCTGCTTGGGATTCTCTCTCTCCCTCTCTCTCCTGTCCCTCCCTGCTTGCTCTCTCTCTCTCTCTCTCTCTCTCTCTCAAAAATAAATAAATAAATGAACTTTAAAATACATATATTAAAAACATTGAGAGGTGATTTATGCAATGGAAGAGATTTGAGGAACATACTGCATAGAAACAAATGAGGATGATTATTAACTTAGTGGGGGGAAAGTTGTATAGGAATGTAGTGGTTCTTTTGTGAATTCATTTTACATAGTCAAATATGTAAAAAATGAAAAAACAAAAAAAAGAAAACAATCTGGCCAGTGTTATGACCTGAGCACTTTGGGAGCACTGGGAGACAGTATTTATACATGTAAGTGATAGAATAGTGGAGAGAATGATAGTACTTATTTTCAAGAGCGCAAAATCAATAGATAACAATATATCACGAAGCACATAGTTTAGAGATACAGAGATAAATACCAAAAGAAACAAGGAGTGGCAAAGACTTGCCCCTGGCAGCACATATGCATTACCTCCCCCTATTCTGTGTGTTCTAGTGTCTCCTGCCTCCAGAGTCTGACAGGGTTCTTCCTGAGTCTCCACTCCTTTTCACACATTAACTACTACTCCATTTTTAGCTCTCATGCAATTGTCACTTCCTCAGAAAAGTCTTCCTGAGCATTCAGAAAGTCCAAACTATTTCAGATTTTCCTATTTTGTCCCTCACAGCATTCTCAACTCTTTGTAAAATATATCACGATTCCAATTGTAACTTATATTGTGAGATCCAAAAGTTCAGATATTGCATTGGTATGCACCCAGCACAATGACCACAGCAAGGTGAGTGCTTAATAAGTATTTATGGAATAACAATCAAATACAACTAATTAATTATTTAGCACAAAAATGCAAACCATAAACAAACAAAATATTATAGATTTTAAAGTCAGCAGGAGAAAGATAAATACCACATGATTTCTCTCATATGTAGAACTTAAGAAACAAATTAGCAAAGGGAAAAATAAAAAAGAGAGAGGCAAACCAAGAAACAGATTCTTAACTCTAGAGATCAAACTGATGGTTACCAGAGAGGAGGTAGGGAGGGGAGAAGGTGAAATAGGTGATGGGGATTAAGGAGGGCACTTGTGATGAGCACCAGGTGTTGTATGGAAATGTTGAATCACTATCTTGTACACCTGAAACTAATATTACATTGTATGTTAACTAATTGGAATTTAAGTAAAAACTCAAAAAGTATTATGGATTCTAAAATCCTAAATCATATATTTGTAAATAAAATTCAGCCATACATTAAAAAATTAATTCACCATAATTTAGCCAAATATCCTGGAATGCATTTATTAAGAGACGGTATCTAATTAACATGACTGATAAGAAAAAAAAATATGTGCTGATGTCACCACTGGAAAAGATACGATTATCTTCAATATTAGAAAATCTAGAAATAGATGCATTATTAACCAAATTATACTTTTAAGCAAAACACAAATAGAAGAATAACCATGAGACCAATAGCCATCATTATACTTACTTGTAAAGAACTATTTGTTCCTTTAAAGTAAGGAACAAGAAAAATGTGCTCATTTACTCAACCATTATTTGACATTGTTCTGTGCATTGTAGAGACTGCAAATGAAAAACTGAAAAAAAAAAAAAATCCAAAGCTAATAGAAAAAAATCTTTCAGTAGGATCTCAGTTTTTTTAGTTCCTATCTACAAGAACCAGTTGGAAAAGTATAATAGGGAAAAGATCCTATTTATAATAGTGAAAACAAATACAAAGAAGCTAGGAATAAACCTTATGTAAATGTGAAGTCAGAGATATTGGAGGAAAGCCAATAGTGAGGTATTATTAGATCAAAGAGAAAAAAATGTTTTAAAGAGGGAATTTTGAACAGTGTCAAAATCTGGTGAGAGTTCAAGTAAAATTGGACTTAAATATAAACATTGGACAGCAAGACAGATAATTGGACCCTTAGTGAAACTTTTATATGAAGGAAACCACAGAATTTTAAGGAAGGACATAAAATACTTACCCGATAAGAAGGTATACCCCATTTCATAATGAAAAAACTTTCAACTTCCTGAGACTGATATTTTAAACAAGTATAATTTCATTCAATATCATAATTGTTGTTTTAGAACTCAGTAAGGAAAGTACAGATTATTTGTTTTTAACATGAAAATATATATCTATGTTAGCCCAAATTCTTTATCCTTAATGGAGAAGCACTAGATTTCCTAATTAAGTGAAGGGGAAAAAAAGATACTGCTATTATCTGATGTTTTACTGCAAATAAAATAAGCGATAAAAATTGAACTAGAGATTAAAATATTATTTTCAGATAACGTGACAGAGTATAAGAGAATTCAGTAAGTTAGCAATGCATAAAATTAATATGCAGAGATCAGTGTCATTTATATAATCAGAATCTAATATGAAAAAAAGACTTGATTTCCCATAGCCACAAAATATATAAATATCCAAGAAAGAAACTTAGCTATAAATGTGAAAAACATGATAAAGAAAAACTTTTAAATACTACTAGAGAACACAGGAAAAGATTGAACAAGTAGAAAGACATACCATGCTCTTATTTGCAAATTCCAACATCCACATGATGCCATTACCCCTAGACTATTTTAACAATTTTAATATGTTTCTAATTTTTTAAAAAAAGGTTTCTTTGGAAGTAAATAATTGATAATGAGTATAGAAAAATAAACAAAAATGAAGAGTCAGAAAAGTCTCCAAAAGAAAGCAATGGGTGAGAGATGCTCTACCAGATGTTCAAGTGTGTTACAAAACCTCAGTAACTAAAACAATGGAAAATGTACATCAATAGACAGACCAATGGAATTAGAAAATAAAGCCCAGAAATAGATCCTAATAGGAGTTGAAATTTAATACATGATCAAAGTGGCATATAAAGTCAGTGGAGAAATGGGGCTGCAACAATTTCATAGCCAATTAGACCAAAAAAAAAAAAAAATTCAAATCCATACTTTAAATCATACAGCAGGATAATTACCAAAAAATCATCAATTTATATTTTAAAATGAAATAATAAAAAGATAAGAATAAATCATATAATTTGTTACAACTTTCAAGAAATAAAGGCCTTTTTATGACTCAAAGCTCAGAAGCCATAAAAAGTTGATATAATGTAAGGATACATTTTTTAAGATCTGAAAAAAAAATTAAAGGCAATGTATCTGGGAAAATATTTTCAACTCATATCATGAAGTGTTTTGCTTTTTCCTTACTTATAAAGAGCTCTTAGGAAAAAAAAGAAGTCCATTAAAAAGGTTGGATAAAAAGAAATACAATATCCCTTAAACATGAGAAAAGATGTTTAATATCACTCACAGAATTAAATGTGATACCATTTTCATTATCATATTAGCAAATATCCAAAAATTAGATAACATACAATGTTATTAACACAAGGAGGAAACAGTTACCCACATACATTGCTGGGGAGAGTGTAAATTTATAGATTTAAAGATCAAAATTCTACATGCTTGTGCTTTTTGACCCAACAATTCTATCCCTGATAAATTATTCTGATACAGTTATTCTTTCACTAATCTGGGTACATGCAAGTTTACTCATTGTAGTATTGTTTGTAATGGCAAAAGACTGGCAAAACATAAATGTCCATCGATAGGGCACTAGTTATAGAAATTATGGTTTATTGTTTAAAAAACCATTATTGTTAAAAAAAATAATGCTGCCTATATAGTGAAATGAAGATATTCACAAGGTATATTGTTAAGAAGTAACTTTCATGTTAAAACAGGGAAGTTTAAGAATCTATAATTGTTTTGACATGCATAAAGAAACTCTTGAAGGATATATATGAAACAAACGTTAGTGGTTTGTGGGAGAAGCGTGGCATGGGAACCAGAAAGATAGCAAACAAGGATGAGATCAATGATTTTCACTGTGTAACTTTTAATACCTTTTGGCTTTTGAACATCATGAATGTTCAAAATATTTATTTTCATACTGCCAAAAGATTTTTAGATTTACCTGGAAGAATAAATTATTAGGAATATACAAAACTGTGAGAAAGATGTCTTTCCCTATTTGGTATCAAAATGCACTCTAAAATCAACTGTGAGTTAAAAAAACAAAAAACAAAAAAACTGTGCTACTTTGTCCCAATAAAAGCAGACATGGCAATGACAAAGAACAGAGAAACACACGTACATACGTACAACATACAGTACATGAGAAATATGATACATGTCAGGAGAAAGGATAGACTGTTCCACAAATGGTAATGGGCAACAAATTAAGAGAAAAATAAATTTAGATCCCTACATCCTACCATATTGTAAACTAATTCTAAAATAAAAAAAGAAAAGAATTAGACACTTTCAATAACAGACCCAAGTGCCAAGAGACTTCTGGAGGCTGTGTATGAGGACATGGTGTCCATAGCTGGAATCCATGTCCGAAAACCACTTAACATGTTCTATGAATGAGCCAAATTAGAACTCTGTCAGAGAAGAATGCTTTCATAACCATCTCAGTCTCAGTGACCCCCAAAACCCCAGTTACTTCAAATCAGCTCTTCGCAGACAGTTAAACAGAAACTTCTGTTGCTTTTCCTGCAACCTATTTTCCTCACTAAAAATTCACAGCTATTCTGTTTGCCGGTTGGAACTATCCAGCAATAGCAGTTTTGAGGATTCCTTTTAGGTTTCATCCTTATAGCAGGTACCTAAGTGGTTCTTATAACTGGCCTATCTTCTAGGCTGTGCTACTGCTATCTGGGTGTTTTCCTAAAAGGCCTTTTGATTTGCACTGGAACTCTAAACCTAGATTCTCAGTACGAAATTATTTTTCTTTGACTTTCTTTCCCCCAGCATCAGTTTTCTTCATGAATTTATATTTTACTGGCAACTGCACTGGCTTTGTCTAACACTTTATCTTGCAAGTTAGGCAATGACTACAAAAAATAAAACTACTCTTATCTTAGGATTTCATTTCCTTCTCCTTTCTCAGCTCTCCCTTCTATCCACCAAGGACTTTATTCTTTAACCCCCAAATTTGTCTATCATATGGAAAAAGAAATATTTGTAAACCAATAAGGTGTTTGGGTATACAGGGAGTATTTCTCCTCCATTTTTGTTTGCATATTTCTCTTTTTGTTTGCTTCTCTACTTGTTTGTTTTAAGTAGGTAGAGCTAGGGAGTATAGGTGGAGTTGAAATATACTTGGGGGGGCGCCTGGGTGGCTCAGTCGGTTGAGCGGCCGACTTCGGCTCAGGTCATGATCTCGCGGTCCGTGAGTTTGAGCCCCGCGTTGGGCTCTGTGCTGACAGCTCAGAGCCTGGAGCCTGTTTCAGACTCTGTGTCTCCCTCTCTCTGACCCTCCCCCGTTCATGCTCTGTCTCTCTCTGTCTCAAAAATAAATAAACGTTAAAAAAAATTAAAAAAAAAAAGAAATATACTTGGGTTTTTAGAGGAGAAAGCAGGAAAAGACCTCTCTGACCTCAGCCGTAGCAATCTCTTACTCGACACATCCCCAAAGGCAAGGGAATTAAAAGCAAAAGTGAATTACTGGGACCTTATGAAGATAAAAAGCTTCTGCACAGCAAAGGAAACAACCAACAAAACTAAAAGGCAGCCAACGGAATGGGAAAAGATATTTGCAAATGACATATCAGACAAAGGGCTAGTGTCCAAAATCTATAAAGAGCTCACCAAACTCCACACCTGAAAAACAAATAACCCAGTGAAGAAATGGGCAGAAAACATGAATAGACACTTCTCTAAAGAAGACATCCGGATGGCCAACAGGCACATGAAAAGATGTTCAACGTCGCTCCTTATCAGGGAAATACAAATCAAAACCACACTCAGATATCACCTCACGCCAGTCAGAGTGGCCAAAATGAACAAATCAGGAGACTATAGATGCTGGAGAGGATGTGGAGAAACGGGAACCCTCTTGCACTGTTGGTGGGAATGCAAATTGGTGCAGCCGCTCTGGAAAGCAGTGTGGAGGTTCCTCAGAAAATTAAAAATAGACCTACCCTATGACCCAGCAATAGCATTGCTAGGAATTTATCCAAGGGATACAGGAGTACTGATGCATAGGGGCACCTGTACCCCAATGTTTATAGCAGCACTCTCAACAATAGCCAAATTATGGAAAGAGCCTAAATGTCCATCAACTGATGAATGGATAAAGAAATTGTGGTTTATATACACAATGAAATACTACGTGGCAATGAGAAAGAATGAAATATGGCCTTTTGTAGCAACATGGATGGAACTAGAGAGTGTGATGCTAAGTGAAATAAGCCATACAGAGAAAGACAGATACAATATGGTTTCACTCTTATGTGGATCCTGAGAAACTTCACAGAAACCCATGGAGGAGGGGAAGGAAAAAAAAAAAAAGAGGTTAGAGTGGGAGAGAGCCAAAGCATAAGAGACTCTTAAAAACTGAGAACAAACTGAGGGTTGATGGGGGGTGGGAGGGAGGGGAGGGTGGGTGATGGGTATTGAGGAGGGCACCTTTTGGGATGAGCACTGGGTGTTGTATGGAAACCAATTTGACAATAAATTTCATATATTAAAAAAAAAAAAGAAATATACTTGGGTTCAATTCTCATATATATCTGTTATATGAGACATCAGAGACACATTACTTAACCCTGCTGAAATTCAGATTCTCACCTATAAATTAGGGCTGACATCTACTTCATAAAATTGTTGTAAGGATTAAGTAAATTTCACTGTGATACTAGGTGTGTTGGTGCTAACAGTAAATCTTAGTTGCTTATTTTATCTTCTAAATACCTAAACAAATGAACAATTATGAATATTGATATTTCCTCTGAAAGACTGAGGTGAAACAGTGGCCTCAGCAATCTAACAGCGTGTGTGCAAGCCAGGTCTGCTGTTTTGCAATGCTCACTATCATCCTTTTGATGTATGTCACAAAAAATGTATTCTAGACTCTAAGGAAGGGTCTAGAATAAGCTTGGAAAAAACAAATAAATGTTTTCCTTAAGCTGTGATGCTATGTGAATGCTTTCAGGGCAGAGAAGCTGAGTTCTTTGGAACGATCCTCCTATTCCAGAAACTGTACAGATTGATTTATAGCTGCCCACAGAGATATATATTCCTGCACAGGGGGAGACAAGATCTCAGTGGGGTCAACCTGAGGAGATGAGTTAGAGAATCAGTCAGAAAGATTAGGAAATTGATTGTGAGTAACAAACGCACTGTAGCATTAAGCTCTGGTTCAGGAACCCACCCAGAGGCCCTGAGTGAGACAGGCAGGTGCACAGCTCAATGCTGCGGGTTCCCACGGGAAACTGTAAATGGATTCCAATTCCACAGGAAAGGATTTGCTTCAAGACTGCAAACCCATTTGTGGACGTACCCTTCCTGAAAGCATGTTTGTAATCTACGTAAATTGGTGACTCAAATGCTTGCTTGCATATAGCTCTGACTACAGAGAAATTACTCAATGTAGACCCACGTTCACACTTGGAAACCTAAACCCACGTCGTATATACCTGCATCCACCTCACAAAAGTTATTTAGCCTAACTTCTGATTGAAGTAATGAATATATGTTAGTGAGGCTAAGGGTTTCCAAAGGTATGATGGACACCAGAAATTACTGGAAGCCTATAATAAAGAAACATGGACCAGGTAAGAGTGGTACTTGTTTCATGAGTAATGAGTAATAAGAAAGGCCCCTTAAGCTGAACCTAGGCTCTCTTAACTATGGTGGATAGGTTGTATAGAAACATCAATATTATCCTTCAGATTTCAGCTGATGAGAGTTAGAAAAAACATATACAGATCTGAGATACTACAGAGAATTGGAGGGAATTTATTAAGGAAAATAATACAGATGTTTCATTGTCTAAATCCACTGTGTTTCTATATCTTCTCATTCACGTGACCATAGGCACAGGTGACAAAGGGAAACCTGATGGGGTTGGAAAATCAGCAGAGAAATTGCCTTCCCTGATATTTCACCACCTCATATCACTGTGGACATGATGATGTCCGCCACTATCCTTAAACATGCCATTTTAAACATCATTAAGAATAATGCCAACAAACATCAATATGGTTTAACAAAGTGATAGATGCTTATAGATTTTATTTCTATTCTGAGGTGAATTACATCTGACTAAAGTCTTTGGGAGATCTGCTTGAAGAAAACAAAAAAGTAAGTGTCTTAAAGATAAAGAATGCAGTGTCTATCACCTCCTTGGGCTCAGCTTTTTAAATAAACTTCTTATAATAGATTTAAAAATTTAGATTTATAGAAATAGATCTAGATTTACAAATTTGCAAAGATAGTACAGAGAGTTCCCATATATCCCTCCCCTCCCACAGTTTCAACTATTGGTAACATCTTACATTGTTACAGTACATTTCTTAGTACCCTTACATCAACTGCATACCCAAAGTTTCTGCACTTGACTAACAAAAATCTAATTGTATTGCCTAAGTATTCAGTGGCCACCTATCTCAGTGATAGGACCTATCTACGCCTGTGAATATAGTAGTGAAAGAAACAAAGTGCCTGCATTTGGCAAACTGACATCCTAGGGTAGAATGATACACAAAATACCAATAGCAATAATAATCAGAGTAATAGAAGAAGAAGTAGTCTGGTGGTGGTTTCAAGTACTAAGAAGAAAAAAGAAACAGATAAATGAAGATAAAGTGACGGAATGGAGGATCCAAGGTCTACTTTATATACAGTGCACAGAGAATGCCTCTCTAACACGTATTGGAACAGAAACCTAGAGAAGTGAGGAAATTAGATCTGTAGATAAGTAGGAGAAAAGCATTCTAGGCAGAGGAAAAGCAAATGCAAAGGCTGTGAGGTGGGCAGCTTGACTTCTTAAGAAACTCCCAGAAGACCAGTGAGGCAAGAAGGTGATAGAAGCAACAGACAGGAGACAGAATCTCAAAGTATCTTGTACGACCTTGGAGAAATGAGAAGCTATTGAATTTTTAAAATAAAAAATGACATGATCTGACATATTTTTAAAGGTTCATCTGGCTGCCCTATGTAGATTAGACTGGGGAGAGAGGGATGGCAGTCAAAGATGTGTTTTTAAACATAGATTTTACTATGATTCATGTATTATAGGGCCAACAGATCAGGAGAATGTTGCCGTTGAAAAGATCATTTGTTACTTACGGTTCAGAAGAGGAATGGGCTGCCAAGTCCTATAGGGGATAGATGAGGAAGGACCAGGTATGGTCAGGAAGCAGAGGGAGCTGGAGGAAAACTTGGGCAAGAAATCTGATTGTGGTTTTTGTAGGAAAGGTAAGGTATTGGGGGGTAGTGTAGGTTTGGGTTTGGCTGGTTTGAACAATTTCACCAGGTGGGATTGTAGCTCTCAAGTAGTCAGCTAGCTAGCTTTAGGATGATTAGGGCAGGGGGATAATGGTCTGGAGTATAACAGCTCTGTAAAGGAGTGGATTGAGGGTGTGGGCTTGGATTCATTGGTTTGCATATGAAAAGAGTACATGCAGGCTAGCACTGTTTAGATCTCTAGGAATTGGCTAGGCCTGGGAGGGGCAATCCCACTCCAGGGTCAGCAAAACCTCAGATGTCTAAACATCCAAAACCTGTGGTTGACAGAGGATGGTCACGTAAGAAATACTTAGGAGGCTATTCAATAACTCAAGCAAGAGGAAATGAAGAGAAATGATTGAGTTTGACATGCTTTGACGATGATTATGTGGTTATGTGAAAGATAGAGAAAGTCAATGATGACTTCAAGATTTGGGGCCCCATCTACTGGAAGAATAGAGTTGCCATTGACTGAAATGGAGAAGACTATAAAAGGAAGACAATTAAGTGTTTTGTTTTGGGCTGATTAGTTTTATGAATCCTAGGCAATTGGATATATGTGTCTGTAATCCAGGAGATGGTCCTGGCTGCAGATACAAATTTTTGAGTCATCAGTGTATAGATTGTATCTAAAACCATAGAACAAATTCAGAGATCAATTTATTACTGATAGACATGAGGTCTAAGGACAGAGCCCTGTGTTGTTTAAATATGTGCACCTCAGAAACAATAAAAGAATGCAGTAAAGAACCTGAAAAGAGCTGCCAAACAGGAAGGAAGAGTACAAAGAGAGTGGCCCACATGGCTGAAGGATCTGAACCTTGGTTTCCCTGCCTATATTAAGTTTCCATAGATGTCTGCTAACTTTACCCCTAGATATGGTGGTATTAGGAGACACACAAAGAATTCCTTCACATCTAGACATATTTTTCTGCCTCACTGCAGAGCAGCAATTACAGTGATTGGTAATAAGAAATCAATCATTCTAGCCATTGTAGACTTTTTGGTTTTTGGGTCCTGTAGTGTCAGGAGTCTAAACTGGAACTGTGATGTCCCAACTTTTAGTGCAGTTAAGCAATTGTTATTCAGCCCTTAAACCAGCAAAATTCAAGGTCAAGAGAATGGGAAGAAAAAATTTTTCAAATGGGTTATCAGGTATAAAATGGAAAAAAAAAAACACTAACTCTTCCATATATTCCATGACTTATGAATAAGTCATAAATGTAAGTCACAGGATGATGTTTCTGGTAGAAGCATGACAGGTAGAGAAAGCAAATCTATATTCAATATAAGTATTCATTACAGGAAGGCAAATTATTTCCCCCTCCATGAAAGAAGGGATCCAGATATAATCATCCGGCTACCAGGTAGCCTACTACCCACCCACCCCCTAGTCTATACCAGTAGTTCAGCATTGTCCTCTGCTATTTGCCAAGTGGATCATCAGCAGTGACAGTAGCCAGGTAAGTTTTGCCTGGAAGTCCACATTATAAAATACATATGTGGCTAGCATCCCTGCCATCTTAAGCCACTTTGTTCACAAGCCCATTGAGAAAGCATGAGATTGTAAAGAAAAAGACTGACACTCACAAAATGAGTTATTTGTCTATCTGATTATTTGGAGCCCTCGCTGCAGAGGATGGCATTGATAAAGCATTTTTAGAGGAAACAAATATCCTCTTACTCTGAGACATCTATCCACATAGCTCTTCCTTTTTGCCCATATCTTGTCATCATCAATCCTCCAATTCTATTCCTTCCATGCCCCTGCCCATTTGACCATACCATTAGCCAGGCAGCATAAATCCAAAACTCAGATTATCTCAAGTCCTAGGCAAAATAGCCAACCAATTCTATCTCTTCGATGATTTATATGCCTTTTGTACCAACCATTTAATGGGGTTATAATTCTCAACAATGGACTTATGGCAGGGGCCAGCATATCATGTACAACCACCCATAAACAGACTTCAATTTCTTTTACTTGCTCAACTGGTGATAGGAGGCTCCCTAGATGGCTAGAAAGTGTGTTGAAGTATGGGTGAAAGTGCAGCAAAGGAAGGTGCACTGGAGGGTGGGCCACCTTCTTATATAATGTCCATGTACTCCAGCCCAATCTTGGGTGAACTATCTCCATGTGATGATGGTGGGCCACTTAGACACCCTATTTTATAGCTTGGTGGATCAGATAATACCCAATCAGTGATGGGCATCTCAGGTCATCTGGTCATGTTTGGTCTTAGGGTTGACATTTAATCTCAATCAGGTACATATGCAAACAAATTTTTCTGTCAAAAGAAGAATGGTTTGTAGAAAACTGCATGGTTTTGTAGGAAAGTCCAAGGGACTTTGGTTCCCTTATCAGGGATTTTCACTGGCTCCATTCTGTACCCTGTTCTATCGTGGACACTTAAAGCAACATTGAATATACTATGGCATAGGAGCCAAGTGGCAGAGCTTCTTTTATATAAGCTAGAACAAGCTGAAGAAACCTGTCTTGCTCTGCAGTCACGCAAAGCCTTAGGGATTACTAGGTAAGAAGGTAACATACACTAATAAACGCTGTGTATCTCTATGGCTTCCAAAATCCAAAGATGCCAACAAAGCTTCCTTTCTTATTAGTAATAGTGCCTTAAAATGTAGCATCTTGTTTACCACTTTAAAATTTTCTTAATATTTATTTTTTGAGAGACAGAGGGTGAAGGGCAGAGAGAGAGAGGGAGTCATAGAATCCGAAACAGACTCCAGGCTCTGAGCTGCAGGCTCTGAGCTGTCAGCACAGAGCCCAATGTGGGGCTCGAACCCACAAACTATGAGATCATGACCTGAGCTGAAGTCGGATGCTTCACCAACTGAGCCACCCAGGCACCCCGTTAATCACTTTAGACAGAGACCACTACCTGACACAAACCACTGGATCCAAGAAACTTTAATGAGATTTCAGCCCCTAAGTGTTTGTGGAATTTTACCTCCTAGCTTCTAAAATGATTATATCCAAAGGCATCTATGTTTTTGCATCTTCCTGTTACTCACCTCCCATCAGCATGATATAAACATTACCCATTTGTTTTACTGTGGGTTGACATGAAGATCAAATTAAGACACAGAGCTAGATAGTTGAGAGAACACTAATGAAGGATTGGAAATTGTCCTGATATCTCCACTAGGGGAACTCAGGTGTGTTTGCAGTGTACATAGGTTTGTTTTATATTCTCCAGGAACAACAACAACGACCACAACTTCTGGAACAGAAGCTGGGATTGTAGTCCTCATCTCATTAACTTTATAAGTCCATTACCATTTTCCAAGATCCTTGGAGCTACAAAATATAAGAGATCCTTTAACACAGTCATAGAAATTCCCCTGTTCTCTGTGCCTTGAATTTAAAGTTCTAAATTTTAAGTTCTAGCATACACTTGGAAATAGCCCGTTTATCCTAGCACACTCCTCATATCCATCTCAGCCACCACCCATACTACAACAGAGGTGCCTTAACTTGGTATTTCATTCCAGGGGACAATAGATGTGAATTGAAAAAAAAACTATTTCTATCCATTCCATGGACTACTGGGGTCTCATGAATTCATATTTAATATTCTACTTATTTGGAACACTTTCTCTGCTCTCATCTCTGGTATAATATCTGTAAGATTAATTTCTAGTTCTACCTCCTCAGGATAGTCTTGCTTAAACAGAAGATATTCTTTCGTCCTGTGAATTCTCCTATAATAGCCATATTTGTAATTGATTTTAGTAAAATTACATCTCTTCTGTAGTTTTTACTATATATATTTATCATTTCTTTCTCAAGCTAGATTGTAATTATTTGAAAGGCAAGGATAATAACTGATACATATTTCATACTTTACATATCTGGAAATAATTCCAGGAACATGAACTGAATTCAATGGTCTAGTACTTATTTAAATCAAAGTCACATCAATGACTATATGGAAATTTTTATCAAAATCATATGTGCACACATATATATAATAACAATATTATTTTAAACATATACTGTATTTTTTAGAGCTAGAAGGTGTTTGGACCAGAATATTTAATTGCATTGGCAGAATGTTACTTCCAGATTATTTTGAGGCATTTTCCATGTGACAAACTTTATACCTTTTACCACTTTCTCAGGGGATGGGCCTAGATCTTCACAGGAGTTTAAATATTTAGCATGTCCTAAATTTTATTTGCCACAAAATATTTTATAGTTATTCTCTTTATACTACAGCCACACCCTTCGTATTCCACTAAGTAGAATACCAATGACATAGTCATATTTCTTTGTAGTAAAATTGCTATACTTTTCTAAATTCACATTAGGCTTTTGGAAACTTAATACAATGAAAAGTTACTTAATGTGAATGGATGTTTATCACTTATAAAATGCAATTAAAGTAAAGAAGGCTGAAAAAAATATCCTATGGTTTCTCCCAGTCTTTCACTGGGGAAGCCAGAAAGATGGGATACACCATACTGTTGAAGTACTTAGAAATGATTCTCTCTCTCTCTCTCTCTCTCTCTCTCTCTCACACACACACACACACACACACACACACACAGGATGATGCAATTTTTGTCCTTCAGTGACTGCTGCTTGCATGCCAGGTAAGGCTGTCTTTCCCTGAGCCTCCTTGAAACTTTAAAATATTCATGGCAAAAGCAGACATACCTTTTCTGATCTAAGCACCATGAATGAGAGTATATATATGTAAGTTGACAGTAGCTTTTCTTATTTTCTTCTATGTATGCATTTGGGTTTTGCTGAAAATTAAAGAATAAGCTCAATTTTCTTTTCTTTCTCCATTCTCTCTCTTCCCACAGGGAAAGGGAGCAGGCACACAAAAATAATAAAGTCATTATGTGTTTAAGCAGAGACTAGAAACAACTCTATGTGGGACATTCCCCATCTGTGCCACTGCACCAGCATTAAAAATGAATGTTCTGTCTGTGTACACCCCTCCTCTCTCCTGCCACCACTCCCTCCTCCCACTCCCCAGAAATTGTTTTCTCTCTACTCAGCTTGAAGGGATGCAAATGATAAGGCATAATGTAAACCTGACCCAATCAGTAAGCTTTTGTTTTGTTCTCAGGAAACTCTCCTTGGTGTGATAGAAAAATCACTTGGAAACAATGGGTGGAAACAAAGAACAGAAATGATTTCCATATCAAAATGCTAACGCACCTGTTAATTCCCTGACTTAGTCATTTTTTAAGCCAACACTTAAAGAATAAATCCTATCCTGGTGATTCATTAAATCTGCCATGATAGACATTAGCTAGAAACAATACTTACTTACTGCCTTGCAGAGGTAGTCAGCCATAACCAGGATAATATTTTAGGAACCAAAAAATGTGAGTTATGATATTCAAAAACTAATGAATAACAAACTTTGTCAGAGTCTCCAAATTTCACTTGCATAAGAAAATATTTTTCACTTTCTTTGTGTTTTACACAAATGCACTGAAACTCTGGTTAAATACTGAAGACAAATTAAAACTTATTTCTGTAACAAATTAATTTTTGTAACAATTTTTATTGGGGTTTGGTATATGTTTGGATTTCTTTTATAACTGACAATGAATGTCTATTTTCTTCAAAATGGCAGTACTCATGGGATGTTTTTTTCAACCTTTTTCACTGTAATTGCATTTTACAAGTGATAAACATCCATTCATGTTAAGTAACTTTTCCATGTATTAAGTTCCCAAAAGTCTAATGTGAATTTTAAAAAGTATAGCAATTTTATTACAAAGAAATATGACTAAATATGTCATTGGTATTCCACTTAGTGGAATATGAAGGCAGTAGCTGTAGTATAAAGAGAATAACGATAAAAGATCTTACAGCAAATATAGTTGAGGGCATGCTAAATACTTAAACTCCTGGTAAGATCTAGTTCTGTCCCCCAGGAAAGCGGTGAAAAGGTATAAAGTTTGTCACATGGAAAATGCCTCAAAAATAATCTGAAAGTAGGGTGGGGGTATGGGTAAAATAGGTGATGGGGATTAAGGAGGGCACTGGGTGATGTACAGAAGTGTTGAATCACTATACTGTACACCTGAAACTGATATCACACTGTGTGTTAACTAACTGGAATTTAAATAAAAACTAAAGGGAAAAAAACAACAATCAATTAAGCTGTTCCTGAGTTCCTGACCCATAAAAACTTTAAAATAATAAACTTTTTTGTTACAAAAAAAAAATCTGAAAGTAATATTCTGCCAATGCAATTACAATTAACTTAGCTATACAGAGAAATTGAAGGTCACAAGTTTTCTTTCCCCCTCAAAATTCTGAAGAAGTTGGCTCATTACCCTCAGATTTTTAATATTGGGAAGTCTGAGGCCAGTCTGCGTTTCCTGTTTTGTTGCTTAGACTGAATTCTTCTCACGTTCTTTATAAGTAACATGGAGACACTTCAAAAGAAAATACCTTGAACTTGGTATCATTCTATTAACTTCTCTTATATTCAGGGGACTCTTTTGATGTTGTTCAAGAGTGGTTTTTTTTTTTTTTCTGTTAACTCAATTTGTATATTTTCATTTTCTCCACAACTGCTCAAATTTTCCTCACAAAATTTGTGGAAGCTACTGAGGTTCTGCCAGGGTTTCCTCCACTGGTACGCCCCGTGGTAATGACACCTACTAGGAGGGAGAATTGCAAGTTGATTCAGTGTGTCTTTGTTATTCAGATTATCTCAAGTGCAAATTCTCAAAATTTTAGTATATGGAAGGTATTAATTACTCCACTGTCACTAGAAATCATGTACGTTTTCTGTAGTTTCTATCTTCTGTTGGTCATTGCAATGACAGCTTAGAATCAGGGATTAGATGGCCCTGATGGGCTCATTTTACTTTTACAAACAGATACTTTATAACCTAGTTTTGTTTCCATGTTAAAATATTACATGTCGCAAAAAAAAAAAAATAATAAGGTTTTCTGATAGCTTAAGGCACATTTGATTGATACATTTGATGCTGTTACTTACATTTTCAAAATTATTTCATCAAAAGCACCCTTCTCAGCATAGTGGAAAAGTGAGATTTAGAATAAAAAGCTATTTTGTACTGACTTCGAGACTGAAACATAAGATTCCCAAAATCCAACTGATATCCAAATTGTCTATACTAGACAAATTTGTTAAAAATGAATTTTAATCTGACACTAGATTCATTGGGGGACGAGAGCTTTCTAAAATGCAGAAGTATCACACTCCATTGTTCATCCATAACACCATAATTAAGGGTAGTGACCCTCTGATGTATATTGATAGTAGTCCATATTAGTGTGTATTTTAAAAACTAAGTTTCCAGTAGTTGCTAAGATGGAATAAGCCAACTACAGTCTACCTCTCCTACTGATTACAAGTCAAAACTCTGGAAAGACTATAAAGAGCAACTCTCTGAGGACCTTGAAAAGTAAACACCCGCAGAAGAATTGAGGACTGAAGTCAAACTTGAAAGAGACTCATAACGACTAGTGATTTCACCTTCCTCTTCTTCCTTTGTCTCTTGGCATGGTTCCGCCTGAGCTTTCTTCTGTGGAATGTCCTGGACTCCAGTGCTAGTCTCCTAGCTCCATGGCACTGGTGACATCCCTGCCTAGCCTTGTCGCTTCTTAGCATCCACTTCTCATTTCTAGTATCAGCACAGCATACAACTTAGCAAATGTCTACAGAATGTTGGGTTCACTTCTCTGTGATAGTTCCCTTTTCCTCAGGGCCTTAGCCTAATGATCTTTTTGTCCTTCGATTGTAATTATTTTTCCCCCCCAGAGGACTTCCATAAGCTCTCAGTATCTGCATTCTACTTGGCTGTTCTGGCACCCTTGAAAACACACTGAGAGGATGGCCTGGTGGAGAAGGTTGGCTTCTCCTTTCTCTGTGACTTTGGCCCCTCAGATCCTAGCTTTTTTTTTTTAATTTTGTTTTTCAATCTAACTTTTTCTTATTGGCTCGGTGCAATAGCTAATCCAATGCAGGAGACTCTGATGTAGCCAGAAATAAAGTTTTCATAGTTTATGGTTTGCAAAGCTGTTATTATTAGCTTTATTGATCAAACATTTTCCAAAAAAGTTTTAGAAATTAATAACCCTTAAGTCTTTGATACTCGTAACATGCTCTGTGGTTTTCCTCAGCTTCAGCAGAAATAACAATGGACTAACTGATATCTTTAGCTGGTACCCACCTGTTTGCTATAAAACCAACAGTCTCCTCCCCCTTTTTAGAGATTCAATAGACATATAGACCCCCTTTAAATTGACAGTTTATGTTTGGTCAAGGAAATATTTTCTGAGCCCTTGTGAATATTCACAAATGATTCTTTTAAAAAATTTTTTTAATGTTACTTATTTTTGACAGAGAGAGAGACAGAGCATGAGTGGGAGAGGGGAAGAGAGAGAGGGAGACACAGAATCTGAAACAGGTTCCAGGCTCCCAGCTGGCAGCACCAAGCTGGACCTGGGGCTTGAACTCAGGGACCGCGAGATCACAATCTATGCGGATGTCAGACGCTCAACCAACTGAGCCACCCAGGCGCCCCAATTCACAAATTATTCTTAAGAAAATGTTCAATACACTGAGGTAATTATAAGTGATTGAGTGGATATTTAGCATACTGTTGCTTGGGGATTTAGATCAGTATTGGGTTACAGACTTCTCAAGTCCTATGTAATCCAATGTGAAATTCTATAGGTTGTATAAAATGGATTTAAATGTAAAACTGCCTCCCCAAAATAGATGAAACTTGATGAAGCATGCCCTCACACATACCTAAAGAAAATTTAAAGACAACTAGTTTAGTAATCTCTATGAGGAATAGGGAACAATAATTTGATAAACTGCATTATGCCAGAAAATTCCAGTCCTGCTGCTGCAGCAACTGTAAGTCTGATCTGATTTCAAAATTGGACGAGTAAAGTTTTTAAAACCTCAAGATCTGAGATAGCAATTATACATGAGGATTCTTTATGGGCCCACTATTCCCATGAAAGAAAAAGTTTTCTTCAAAGTATTTTATATTTATGTGACTCTAATGTCAGAATAGTCACTGACATAAAGGGTTGAATTAAATTTAAGTTCTAAGTGTCAGCTTTCTATTGGCCTCAAAGTATGGAAATGTGGAAAATTCACCTCTGGGAAATTTGTCACACTGTGATTTAAAAATACATAGCTGAGGGGCACCTGGGTGGCTCAGTCGGTTAAGGGTCTGACTTCGGCTCAGGTTATGATCTCATGGTTCGTGAGTTTGAGCACCGTGTCAGGCTCTGTGCTGACAGCTCAAAGCAGAGCCTGCTTCAGATTCTGTGTCTCCCTCTCTCTCTGCCCCTCCCCTGCTTGTTCTCTCTCTCTCTCTCTCTCTCTCTCTAAAATAGACATTAAAAACATTTAAAAAATAAAATAAAAATACTTAAATGAAATAAACAAGAAAGGTGAGGCATGGGAGAATTTGAATGGCAGGGTACAATGAAAAATTTACCCAGTGGCTTTCAGATACTAGAGTTTCATTGAAGGAGACAGTTTCAGTCACATAAGATCCTGCCATATTTTGAGAGGTAAGCTACAGAGTCAAGTCACTATCTTTATGTGTTATTTTCTGTTCTGTCTTCTCCAAACCTATCGCCTTGATCGTCTTTATGATGTTCTGGCTTTTATCAGAAAGAAGTTTGAATTCCTTATTATAAGTAATGACTACAACTGCATAAACTATAAAGCACTCCTTTGCAGTAATATCACTAAGTACAGCTTCACCTTTCTTGAACCATACCCTAGATGAGAACACTCAGAACCACATGTTGGCTAAAGGGTACAAAATTGCAGTTATGTAGGATGAATAAGTCTAGAGATCTAATGTATACCATGATGACTATAACTAATAATACTATACTGTATGCTAGAAATTGGTCAAGATAGTAAATTTTAGGTGTCTCATCACCCACACAAAAAATAATAACTATGTAAGTAGATATATATGTTAATTAGCCTGACTGTAATAATCATTTCACTGTGTGTATGCTTATCAAAACATCTTGTACACAACTGGATATTTATATATAATTTTTTAAGAAAGAATCACATTTTATATATCTTTATACTAAAAGACACCTGGTCTGGATTCACCAAAGCTCCGTGGACGCTCAAATTACAGGAAGACTGACCTCACATCAGTTATTCATCCTAAACTAAATGGCACAATTGTCCAGATCATACCCATCCATTCTTCAGCCTATTGCCACCAGGCATTTGTAGCTCATATTAAAAATTTGGGAGGTGTTTAAGTCACAAGGATGGAGCTCTCATGAAAAGGATGAGCGCCCTTACAAAAGAGATCTCACAGATTTCTCTAGCCCCTTCCACCATACGAGGGGACAATAAGAAATTTGTAACCTGTAGGAAGACCCTCACCCAGCCACGCTGGCACTGATCTTGGACTTCCAGTCTCCAGACCTGTGAGAAATAAATTTCAATTGTTTATAATCTACCCAATCTGTCCTGTTTTATTATTACAGCCCAAATGGACTATGACTCTTCTATTTTTTTTTTTTTTTTAGAATAGCAAGATGATATCTTAATCCCTTTTTGGGTGAAGAAGTTGAGAAATACCAGCAGCCTTTATTCCACCCTCATGGAAGGACATCATCTGAGACAACACAGGTGACATGGAGAGAGACAAGACAGGTAAGATGGAGAGAGCTTTATCGGGGTTGGAGTCAGTGGTCTAGCTTTCCTGAAGCTTAGTTGCATCTGTGCCTTTCTCAAGGGTTTAATTAGGTGAGTAAATAAATTGACCTTTTTGGCTAATCTGACCAAGTTAGATTTCTGTCACTTGAAAACAACAAATTCCAGACTAATCTGTTAATACGTATTTTACTGTCCCCATTCCTACTAATTTTCATAAAGATTGACATATTAGATTTTCTAGATATTACCTTCATTTTCCACCTCAAAGAATTATTGTACTGAAAACTTATTCTGATTTTTTCTCTTCACCTTCAGATATTTCCTTCTCTTTCCAAAATTAAAAAGCTAAGTTAGCTTTTAAGTTATTAGACACATTCATTGATTTAATGATTTATTAACATTAACATTTTTAACTAAAATGTGTTACTATTTATAATATTTGAATGACTTTTGTCAATTTATTCCAAAAATTATAAAAAGGAAGTATCCTTTTATAATGACTCAGATGTTAGTCTTTGAAATTTAATACTTCTGTCTTAATGTTAATTTCTGCCAAATTTCCAAAATAAAATGAAAATTTATCCATGATAATATAAAAATCCTAAGGCACTAGTGTGACATTTTAATGTACTGATAATCTATTTAACAATTGATTGAACCAATGTGATTTTTCAAAAGTAAAATTAACAGGAAAAATACACACAAAAAATAACAACATGTATAATACTGGAGGATATGGCCTTAGTATTCAGGTTTTTTTTTTTAATTTAGAAATAAATTATAAAACTTTGTAAGGTAAGTTCTAGATGCTGTTTTGATCTCCAATAAGTAATAAAAAAGTGGGTTGTACTTCTGAAGTAGGAGACAGGGCAATGAAAAAAATCTAAAATTATTTCTCAGGAACAATAATAACATTATTGCCAGTCATTACAATGAACCCAAACCAGGACAAATTATGTCTCTAAAAATGTTGTCATGGATTTAAAGAAACTAGATGCTAAATAAAATCAATATTTAAAAGACACTGTTATTGTATCCCCTTGGTGGCTCAGTCAGTTAAGTGTCTTGGCTCATGTCATGATCTCATGCCCTTGAATTCAAGCCCCCAGTCAGGCTCTGTGCTGACAGCTCAGAGTCTGGAGCCTGCTTCAGATTCTGTCTCCCTCTCTCTCTACCCTTCCCCCACTCACACTGTCCTTCTCTCTCTCTCTCTCTCTCTCTCTCTTTCAAAAATAAATGGACATTAAAATTTTAATAAATAAATAAAAGGTATTGTTATTTAAGTATTTTAGAAAAAGTGGCAGGAATTCTTCAGGAGAATTTTTACTTTCTTAACTCTATCTATAACTCTATTTTCATAAGTACACCTTGACCTTAACACCCATGATATTTTAGTCATTTAACTGCACTGTTTTCTATCTCTCACATAACTTGCATTGACATATTCCTACCAAATAAACTAGGCTATGAGTAAAGATTTGCCAATGGCATGAAAACAAGTTACATTCCAATTTTATCCAATTTTAGGTAATTTTAAATTTGTACACATATCTACCAGCAACCTACAGTTTTCTTTGCAGTCTAATCTATACTACCTTTTTTTTTTTAAGAAAAAAATCTTTTTAAGTGTTGGTGCTTTAGCTCTAATTAAACTTATTCTGCTTATCCAAAATTTGCACATCTGGAGTTCCTTCCTGTTATGAATAAAATAAAGGATTCTCAATATGTAAAAAATTACAGTTGCTTAAAATATTAAAGTACTTTCCTCCTAGCCTTTCATTCTATTTATTTATTTATTTATTTATTTATTTATTTATTTATTTGGAGAGAGTGTGCACGCGTGAACGCATGCAGGCACACGAGTGGGGGACGGCAGAGGTAGGGAGAGAGAGAATCTTAAGCAAGCTCCATGCTCAGCACAGAGCCAAATGCAGGGCTCAATCCCACGATCTGGGATCATGACCTGAGTCAAAATTAAGAGCTCAACTGAGCCACGAAGGTGACCCAAATATCCCCCAGACTTTTAATGTATAGTTTATGCATTCATAGTTGACTAAGACTTTGACGGCAACCTACATTTGGTACATAAATGTGCCCTAGCACCTTTTCCAAGTCACCCCATTAGAGGATAGAGAATAAAGGTCATGAAAGGGCAGGGGTCAAAAGTTAAAGGTGGATTTATCCATCTATGTTTTAAATATTTGTAATAATATATCTCATTTGAAAGTTTAAAAGACAATCCTTCACATTGACATTAATACAGACACTTCATCAGCAGTTGGGCCCTTCCCTCTTCCTACTCCCTGTCTGGCACTTGAGAAGTCTTCACTTTCATCAGTAACAGTTCTATGAAATCCCCATGAGACATCCAAAAGTCTTAGTCTTTTCTACCTGGGCTCACTCTTTTATTATTAGTATATATATTTATTTATTTTCACACAGAAATTGAGAGATCTTGCTCTGTGTATAATAATGGGCCTTTTTGGGGATTTTAATATTTACATAAGAAACTTAGATTATCCTTAATTCCTAGGCCCACCATCCTAGAATTTTGGCTCTTAATTGTGGGGAAATAGGACAGTGCTTGATATCAGAACTTGGGCCATGAGTCAGAAATGATCCTACTAGCCACTGCCCATCCACCTATCCCTCCCTCTGACATCCTTAGCTAAAAAAAATTACTCTCCTAATGCCTAAGTCCGGTTTATATAAAAACTGGTCAGCTCTCTTAATTTTTGCTCTTTGGGGAGCTACTAAATCTGGTGAATAAGCCTAATTCATTTGTTTTGTGGCTTTGTCTTTCCCTGTTCCTACCAGACTATACTAACAGAAGACAGAGGCCAAACCTAACTTAACAGAAAATCCTCCAAGCTGCATTTGGTACTTGTGAGGATAGCGGCCATAATAGCAGCAGGAGCAAATAAATGGCTTAATACAAGAGAAGTTTATGCTTCTTGCATTTAATAAGCCAATATAGAGGTTATTGGTTAACAGATGGCTTTCCTAAATGTCACCATTTCTTCTATTTGATAAACTCATCAGCCCCCTTGTCCTAGAGAGACCTCTATATTCAGGTGAGAAGAGAAAAAGAGAAGGTAGAGAAAGCATATCTACATTCAATCATCGTGGCCCAAAAGTTATATGTCATTTTTACAAGCCATACATTCCTACCTAGAAGCTAGGGGATGTGGGATAGAGACTAGGAAATGCAGCCAGCAAAAATAATTCTGTAATAAAAGGAGGTGTATTACATTTTTTTTAAAGAAGGCATATAATTTTTTCATGGCTTGACTTTGCAAAATAACAAATTTATAAAAATTTTTATAAATTACTAAAGAAATATCTGACAACAAATCACAATGACATGATACTTAGCCTCGTTTTCTTCCACATGCTTATGAGTTACATACCTGACAAAATTTAGTTTCAAGATGATCACCTACATCCTGTAGCATAACTTCTACTTTTTTTTTTTCCTGGATGATTTCTTACTAAAGCCCTCTGTGCTTCTGCTCCAATCTGAACCAGTTGTGCTACAGCTCGATAGGAATGCCACACTTGGATTTCCCTTGTAATCAGTCCTTGGACTACTTTTTTAAAGGAATTTCTGTTTCGTAGTTTCTGGTTTACCTCTTTGTGCTGCTGAAGCACATCTTCCAAAGCTTTCTAGAAAGGGTGAAAAGGAAAACCTTTGAATCCTTCACACTTCAAAACTTTTATTCTATTTTCACACTCAATTAATAATTAGGTCAATGATTAAACTCTAAATTAAAATGATTTTCACTGAGAAAGTTGAAGGAAGTGCTTCATTTCCTTATAGCATCCATTGTTATGTTTGAAGTCAAATGTTTTACATGTGGCCCATGAAAGCTTTTGGGATCTTTACAGACAGGACTGACTGACTACCTGGGCAGGTAACCAGCAGTCAAATAAGGGCCCATGCTCAGATGACATTATGCTTGGTTTAATGGTCTGCCTTGGTTTAATATCTTGAAATACTTAATAATTGTTTTTGAATGGTGTTTTATGACTGAAGTGTGATGGAACAATGGAACATGTGTTGTGTGGTCATACATGGCTACACCTCTTGCCATCTCCCTGCTTTCCTGGGATGGATTCTCAGCTTCCACTGTCCAGGCCCCTCACACACCAGGCTTTACTCAGCTTTCCCCCATCGCCCCTTTACCCAGTGATAGTCGCTGCCCTCCAGCTGTAGCATGGCCAGTTTCATGCACAGAAGCATAAATATTGGTGTCCAGGTACCAAACGCATCCCAACACAGAGTTGCAGTAATCGGGGGTTGCCCTCTTCTTGGGTTGGTGTGGCAGTTCCAAGGGACAAGAAGGAAGTCGCCTGCCTTGACTTGCCCATCATCCCTGGCTAGAGCACATCACATCCTTAGTAGGTGGCAGCAGAAGGCTATGGGAGCCCTCAGATACCTGTGAGGGTCTGAACTCACACTGCCAATATCACCACACTCAAGGAAGTGCACCATTAAGTACCAAATAAAAAGTCATGACGGGTTGAAAATGTTTGATATTTTAGTTTTTTTTTGGGGGGGGGGGGATTTTTTGTTTTTTGTTTTTTTGGTTTTTTTGAGAGAGAGAGAATGCAAGTTGGGGAGAGAGGTAGAGGGAGAGAGACAATCTCAAGCAAGGATCCACACTCAGCATAGAGCCCAACACAGGGCTCAATCCCACAACTCTGGGATTGTGACCTGAGCCAAAATCAAGACTCAGACACTCAACTGACTGAGCCACCCATGTGCCCCAATATTTTAATACTTTTAATAACACTTTTTTCTCTGCTTTTTGAACAAGGGATTCTCATTTTCATTTTGAAGTAGGCCCCACAAATTATGCAGCCAGTCTTGCACTCAGGATGTTGAAGTTTCTTCTGATATGTCTTAGGATGTATCTACATTCATTCACCAAGGTGGAAATTCATTGGGTCCTTTATTTATTGTTTTTTTTTAATTTTTATATGTTTATTTATTTTTGAGAGAGAGTTTGCATGCGAGTAGGGGAGTAGGAAGGGCAGAGAGAGAGGGGGACAGAGGATTTGAAGTGGGCCCTGCCCTGACAGCAGTGAGCCCAATGTGGGGCTGGAACTCATGAATCATGAGATCATGACCTGAGCCGAAGCTAGATGCTTAAGCAACTGAGCCACCCAGGCACCACCTTTGGGTCCTTTAAACTCAGATATGTGTACCTTAGTTATTGATGTTTTCATTATGTTACATCACTGATCATTTCTTACCCTCCATTTTCTTTTAACTTCCTTCTTTGTGACTTCTGTCACTTACAGCATAAATATTAGGTGTCAGTCACTATCAGTCAGTGGTTACACATCCAGTCTTACCCTTTAAATTAGCATTTTCTTCCTTATTTTGTGTCTTTTCTTTATTTCTTTCTTCCTGGGAGATTTCCCCAGGTCTCCTGGGAATCTTCTTTGGACTATTTCACTTTGGCTGTTACATTTCTAATTTCCAAATCTTATTATTTTATTGTTAGTATCTTTTCCATTGAATCTCATTCCATTTTTATAAATATAATATTTTCTCATCTCCTTAAGAATAATGATTTTTATTTATTTATTCATTTATTTATTATAGTTATTTTTTAGTATTTTTTTTTCATATTTCTTGCACTATTTTTGTTTCTTTAGGATTTCTTTTAGAATTGTTTCTTTCTGCCTTTCTCTTTCAGGTTGGAGACTCTACCTCAGATATTTCTTGATTCTTAAAATCATTTATATTTAAAAGTAAAACCATAAAAGTCAACAGTCCTTGTACTTCTGTAGGAGTTGTTAACTTGAATGTCTCAAAGGACAACAAGATTACAGCCACTTTTCCATTCATGACTCACAAAACTATCTGGAAGTTTTTTCTTTAGAACAGATCAGGGAGGAATTATCTAGTCTTCAATCTGATGGTCATTTGAAGACTAAACTATACAAAGTTTCCCTATGCAAATTTTCACCTAATCCCCTTGTGTTTAATCAGTGCTGCACTGCAACTCTGTTTTTCTGGTATCACTGATTCCAGAGCTTGTCTGGTAAGATTTCTCTAGGAAAACATTTTCCTAAATCTACTACTTGAGAGTTGTCCAGGAGGTGGAGCGAGGCAGGTTATAATGAGAGGGAGAATGGATGTCCAATCACTCTGCATGCAAACTTTCAAATTATCCCTCACACCCAATCCCCCTGTGTGCCTGTGTTTCTTGGGGCTCTGTAAGGGAAGCCTGCTCAGTACACAACACAAGAAAAGACCCTCTGCAGGTACAGTATACCTCACTCCACCACATTACCTTAAATATCACTCTTCCATCTGCTTTTTCTCTTTCAATAACTCTCTGAGATCTCTTTTCCTCTCCCACTCCCATTGTATTTGTCTCTGTAAAGTATGTTTTATTTCTGTACTGTCATTTCAATAGCATTTCATAAAGTGGAGAAAATAAGCATGTGTTCAATCTAGCAACTTGAACTGGAGCCCTCAATCATCATCTTTAATGGTTGTATAGACAAGAACGGGTGCGTTCAGGGTGGTATGGCCGTAGATCATTAAGCATGGAGTTAATGATTTGACAGGATAAATGTTTTTTTTGCAATTACTCTTTCACAATTTTATCAAACACTTGTCCATATTGAGAGTATATGCTTCATTTTCTGTGTACTGTTAATATAAATAATTATTAAAAACCTTATTGATGTACTATATTTGAATACCTGGAGAAAATCTCACTTGAGTATGGCATATTATTCATTTAAAATAATTTGATTCCTAGTTGCTCTCATTAAATTTGGACATTTGCATATTTATCTATAAATGTGTTTAATTGGAAGCTATCTTTTTAAGAAAAATTTTTAAATGTTTATTTTTGACAGAGAGAGAGAGACAGAGCATGAGCAGGGGAGGGGCAGAGAGAGGGGGAGACACAGAATCCGAAAGAGGCTCCAGGCTCCGAGCTGTCAGCACAGACCTGACAGGGGGCTCAAACCCACAGACCGCAAGATCATGACCTGAGCCGAAGTCAGTCACCCAACTGACTGAGCCACCCAGGAGCCCCGGAAGCTATCTTTTTTAAAATTTTGCTGTCTTTTAAAGATTTAGTATAAGAGCTGTATTTTCTTCATAAAAAGAATTGGGAAGTTGTCTTTCTTAACCAAAGTTCTAGCTTATGTTTGGAAGGCAACATGACATAACAATAAAACTTATTATCTTGAACTAAACAGCTCCATCTTTAAGTTCTGTCTATACTACTTACTGACCAAATAATTTCTCTGAGCCACACGTAAAACAGAATAATAATAATGATTAAGTAAGACTATTTATAAAATAGTGGCAGAATAGTACAATAAATAGCATCTTTAATTATACATGCAGTAAAATCCATAAAAATATCCCCCTCTAAAATAATGCTATGATATTTTAGCAATAGAACTAAACATAAAAATGTAGCAAAAATATTATTATACCATAGAATCTACCAAGAATTAAATGTGGGCTTTCACTCATTTTAAATGCTTGAAAAACAGCTAGTAACTACCTTAAGCATCAGAAATAAAAATACCGACTTCTTGCCAGGTGAAAATGTCTCAATAGATAAGTTTAAAGATCAGGACCCTTGATAGAAATTTCTGGGCTGAAAAATCATTAACAGAGCCCTCTTTAGACTCAGAGCAGAATTTGAGCTGTGCTTTCTTATATTTTATCATGCCACAGAGTCACACAGAAGGCTCCGTAAAGCACAGTGATTCTGATTCAGCAAATCGTGAGTGGGATCAGATAATCTGCATATCTAATGAGTTCCCAGATAATGTGGATGTGGATGCTGCTGGTCCAGTGACCACACTTGGAAAATTACTGCCATACAGAAATTAGTCCTTCCATTCATGAGCCAGCCCCTGAGACAAACTATCCACAGTGGTCAAGGCTTACCATAAATTGTATCTCTTCTGGTATTTACAATGTCATAAGAGGGTCAGATGGGTACTAGAATCTCCATTTTTCACATGAAACAACCATATGATTTTTTCCCAAGTGCATAGAGAGCGGGAGGGATAGAGGACAATGGGAGGGAGAGTTGTTGAGCCCCAGAGGACAGAGCTCAGCTTGGTGGGGAACAAAGGTGCTCACCAGCGTCATCTCCCTTGCCCATCCCCCAGCCAAAATCCCAAAGGGAACCAGTTCCCGTCATGGAACTTGCTTGCTCAGTGCAAACACCCAATGCTGTGCTTCTGCGGATCCATCCCTCCAACGGGTCTGCCTCCCTCCAGGTGCCACAGGGCCCCTCCCAAAGCAGACCACTGAAGGCAAAGCAAGCTGAGTCTGCCCCTCCCACCCCTGTCCACCTTGCAGATCCAACCTGGCTAATATGCCAGATCCCATAGAAGCAGCACCACAAGCCTGGCAGTGTGCAAGTAGCCCACACAGGGGCCACACCACTCCACAGTGAGTCCTGCCCCTGGGAGAAGGGAAGATAAGGTACACACCAGTCTGACTGTGGCCCCAGCAGTGGGCTGGGGGCAGACAT
>NW_026057580.1:38669169-38892740 GCF_023721935.1 Panthera uncia | reverse complement strand
ATGTCTGCCCCCAGCCCACTGCTGGGGCCACAGTCAGACTGGTGTGTGCCTTCTCTTCCCCTCTCCTAGGGGCGGGATTCACTGTGGGGTGGCGTGTCCCGTCTGGGCTACTTGCACACTGCCAGGCTTGTGTTGCTGGGGATCTGGCGTATTAGCTGGGGTGGGTAGGCAAGGTGCACGGGGGGTGGAGGGGCAGGCTTAGCTCACTTCTCCTTAGGTGATCCACTCCAGGAGGAGCCCTGTGGCAGCGGGAGGGAGTCAGATCCGCTGCCGGAGGTTTGGCTCCGCAGAAGCACAGAGTTGGGTGATTGCGCGGAGCGAGCAAGTTCCCTGGCAGGAACTGGTTCCCTTTGGGATTTTGGCTGGGGGATGGGCGGGGGAGATGGCGCTGGCGCCTTTGTTCCCCGCCAAGCTGAGCTCTGCCGTCCGGGGGCTCAGCAGCTCTCCCTCCCTTTGTCCTCCAGCCTTCCCGCTTTCCGAGCAGAGCTGTTAACTTATGACCTCCCAGACGCTAAGTCGCGCTTGCTGTCGGAACACAGTCCGTCCGGCCCCTCCGCTTTTGCCAGCCAGACTCGGGGGCTCCGCTTGGCCGGCGAGCCGCCCCTCCGCCCGGGCTCCCTCCCGCCAGTCCGTGGAGCGCGCACCGCCTCGCCGCCCTTCCTACCCTCTTCCGTGGGCCTCTAGTCTGCGCTTGACTCCGGAGACTCCCTTCTGCTAATCCTCTGGCGGTTTTCTGGGTTCTTTAGGCAGGTGTAGGTGGAATCTAAGTGATTGGCAGGACGCGTTGTGAGCCCCGCGTCCTCCTACACCGCCATCTTCGGAACCCCTAACAAAGATTTATTAATCATGTTACAAGTGCCAGGTGATGTCCAAGGTGCTAGAAATATATCATGAATAAAACAAAATAAAATTCATATCTTTAAGGAGTTTACATTCTAATTGAGAAATATAGAAGATAAGTTACATAAGATATCAGTTGCATATAGGCGCTCCTGGGTGGCTCAGTCCTAAGCATCTGACTCTTAATTTTGGCTCAGGTCATGATCTCACAGTTCATAAGTTCAAGCCTTGTATCAGTCTCCGCACTGACAGTGTGGAGCCTACTTGGGATTCTCTCTCTCCTCTCTCTGCCTGTGTCCCTCTCTCAAAATAAATAAATAAACTTTTAAATAAAAAAAAGATATCTGCACATTGGATAATGGTAAATACTATGGCAAAAAATAAAGTATGGAAGGGGTGGAGTGCTGAGGAGAGAAGGGAGTTTGAAATTTTAAATAAGGTCTCCGGGGTAGAATTTACAGAAAGGTGAACTAAACAGGACTGAAACCAGGTAGATGTGTGAGGAAAAGCATTCAAGGCAGAGGGAATAACAAATGCAAAGCCTTGAGGCAGGGTCATGGCTGGTATGAATTAAGAAGAACAAAGAGCCTTTGGAAATGTATGGCAATGAGCAAGGGTATAGGGAGAATAAGAGATGAGGGTCTTACAAGCCATTTAGTACATGTTGGCTTTACTGTGAGTGAGATGATAAGGAGAAATGTTTTCAAGAAATATTTTGGTTACTGAGCTAAGAACAGACAGGAAGCAAGGGCAGAAATAAGGAACATGTAGAAGACTATTGAGTTGAGAGAATATGGTAGCTTGAACCAGCATCTTAGAAATGGAGGTGGTAAGAAGTAGTCATATTCTGAATATATTTTGAATATAGAAACAAAAATGTTTTGCTGACAGATTGGGAGTAGGATGTGAGAGAAAGAGAGGCGTCAAGGATGTTAAGTGTTTGATCTGGGTAACTGGGAGAATGGCTGGAGTTGTCATTTAAAGGGAGGGAGTAACCTGAAGGAGAATCACTTTCAGGAGTGGAGAGGAGAATGGAGCTTAATTGGGACACATTGAGCTTTCTGTAACTATGACATAACAGAATTGAATTGTTGTTGATTGAATGAGGAGACATCTAGGTGAGAGATATAAATTTGGTTGTCACAAGAATGAAGATAGTTTTTTAAAGCCAGGACATTGAGCAAAATCACCAAGGTGTGAAAGCAAAGGGCAAAAAGAAGAGATCATGGAATTAAGCTATGAAGCAGATCAACATTTAGAGGTTGGAGAAAAGAGAAGGGATAGTTAACCAAACAAAACTGAACTGAAAAGGGTGATTAGTGAGGTATGAGGAAAAGTACAAGCACGGATTGAGTCTTAGAAGCGAGGTGAAGAAAATATTTCAAGGAGAAGATAGAGATCAACTCTATCTAAAACTAAATGTTGATCAGTCAGTAAGGAGTCATTGGGCCTAACCCTCTATAAATTAGAAGTATTAGAAACTGTAAGGCATTTGTGACATTTCCAAGAAACGGGTTGTGAGTAGGTGAGTTTGTTCCAGAGAAAACAGGTCAAGGAGAACAAGAGTGAGTAGGTATATATAATTTTTTGAGAAGTTTTGCTATAGAGAGGATCAGAGAAATGAGAGAGTCAATAGAAGTAGATGAAGTAGAGTCAAGAAATATTTTGTTTTAAGATGAGAAAGAACAGCATGTGTGTATGCAATAGAAATGATCCAGTTGAAAGCATTATCAACAAGTCAGCTAGTAAGAAATATCTGTTCTAAGACATGGTATACTTCTTTTCTAAGAGTAGGTTAAAACACTAAACCATCAATTGCTAATGAAGAATAAAAAATTTTAATATATTTTTATAATACTAAATTGAAAATATAAATGGCCCATTTTTATGTCTTGTCTTTTTTTGGTTTATCAACGAAATATTCATCGTTGACCATTATTTTGCCCAAAAAATGTTCCACAATATCACCTGCCACCATGAGCAACTTGCCTGATGAGCACACTTTAAAACAATTCTTCAAAAATATTTGATATATTCATAAAGGCCCATATAATAGGAGTTCTGATCAGGAATTTTCTCTAAGATTATAGTTTCTGGGGAAAAAAACAATGATTTTGAGGAGCAAGATGTTACTGAGGAAATGCAGAAATAGGGATAGGGGTGTCCTTGATTGATTGAGAATCAATTTGAGGTGAACAGTAGAATCACTTGGAAAGTTTAAGAAATACCGATACCCTGGATTCCTCCTCAAAATTTCTGAGGTTTACGTGCTCTTGGACAGGACCCAGGCATCTGAATTTTTAACAGTTTCCCAAAAGATTCTAATGAACTGTATTTAAGAACTACTACTCAGGGCACATATTTTTGATAGCCATCTTCTAAGGAATCTTCCAAGATCTAAGGGGTTAGTGTCAGGGAATAAAGGAACCATGAGATGACCTTCTAACCTGCTCAAGATGTAGTGTGGTATGATAGGGTCTCTGGCTCAAGAATGACATTTATCTTTTGTTAAAGTCCTATGTATCCACCTTAAAGAAGCTTGTGATTACCTAAACTGCTCCGAACTCTGTTCCTTATCTCTTCCCAGTTCTTCAAAACCTAACTTAAAGGTATGAATTGCAGACTAAATTATGAACTTAGAATATCTAAGAATATCTACCCATACTATTAATGGAAAGTAATTTTTATTTACACTATCTGGTTGAGCAGAGACCAGAACACAGAAGTAAGATCCTTGGGATGTTAAGATGCTGTGGATAAATAGCATGCTTTAATTTCCTATAGCTGTTTTTTTTCCTACGTTACTCTAACTTTTTCTTTGCTTCCTTTAGCCTCTTGTTTTGTTGTCTTTTTACCATTCTCTTGTGTTTTTTCTTTCTACATTTATTATTGCCTTTTTCTGCCTTTCTTTTTATTTGGTGGTATCTTCTCTCACTTCCTTTATCACTGGGGGCAATACCTGGAACAGAGAGATGGGAGGGAAGATAAGACTCTAGGAATGCAACATCTTGGAAGGTCCTTATAATCATTTAGGAAGCATTTCATAAAGAAAGGAGGTGCTAGGGGCACTTGGGTGGCTCAGTCGGTTAAACGGCCAACTTCAGCTCAGGTCATGATTTCACGGTTTGTAAATTCAAGCCCCAGTCAGGGTCTGTGCTGACACCTGGAGCCTGCTTTGGGTTCTATGTCTCCCACCCTCTCTGCCCCTCCTGTGCTCATGCTCTGTCTCTCTCTCCATCTCTCAATAATAAATAAACATTAAAAAATTTTTTAATAAAAAAAAGAAGGGAGGTTCTAAAACGTATTTGCCAAAGCAACAAAGACCAGAAAATAAGTCCAATGTAGTTGCACCATTTTCTCAAAATGAAGAAAACTAAGAAGTGAAAATCACATACATCATATATTCACATAGATTTTAAATACACACTCTATTTGTTCAATAGATAATATTATTGCCTGACTCTATGAGAAAAAATATGAAATAGTGATTCTGTTGCATTTTAAGTACCAGCATCTTCCTGAAAGAGTGATTTACAAAGCAATCATAGCATAATCAACATAAGCAGGCTTTTAGACCCAGTGCATATATAAAACAGATTCTTCAAAAGAAATTGCCTAGGATGATCACTGGGTGTTATATGTAAGTGATGAATCACTAAATTCTACACCTGAAACCAATTTTACCATGTATGTTAACTAACTAGAATTTAAATAAAAACTTGAAGAAAATAGAAATTGTCCGGAAGTAAAGAGAAAAAACCACGCATTAACCACATACAGTGCTTAGTTTTAAGTCCTATCTACCTATTAATTTAGTACTTACTAAATATCAGTAAATAAATGAAGCTCTATAATAATTCTTAAAGAATTCTGATAAAAACATTTTTAAAAATTCCCTTTCACTCTTGACGTTATCACATCTCTATGATAAATCAGACGTTTTTCAAAGCCAGTGAGTCTTCGGGCAAAAAATGTTAGAAAGCCACAGCATAATTTAATTCATTAAAATAACTTAATTAAACATGTTGGTTGCATAACAAAAGTCACAGACACCAGCTGATATAGGAGGCATCCAAACAATATGAAAAGGATTTAGGAAACAGGAAAAAAACATAGCTAATTGAGTTTCACAAAGGAAATTGTCTTGATGATTCCAATCAGGCAATCATTTTATCCTTTGCCAACACTATTCACAAATTAAATTTAAATTGTTGAAAGAAATACAGCCAATTAACTACGAATTTAAAAAAATGTTAGGGGCACCTCCTTGGCTCAGTTGGTTAAGTGTCTGACTCTTGATTTTGGCTCAGGTCATGATCTCAGGGTTCATGAGTTTGAACCCCACTGTGCTGTCAGCACAGAACCTGCTTGAGATTCTCTCTCTTCCTCTCTCTGCCCCTCCCATACTCTTGCTATTTTTAGACCCAGTGCATATATAAAAAAGAGACATTGCCCATACATTTGACATTTACTAAGTGTTTGTATACTGGATTTCTTAGTTGTCTGTACCAAAAGACTGAACTGTTTTAAATTTTATTTAAATTTTATTTTACAGACATGAAAGACAAAGCCAATTATCTGTCCATTAATCATCCTCCTCAGTGGGAAATCCTAGAGCATGGTCTCAATCTCTGGTCCACCAGATTTATACAGCCATAGAATGTTTCTGGTCATTTCATTTTTCCTAAAGGTGTCTCAAAAACTGTAACTAGGCAGGGGGTGTGTCTGCAGTATCAGCAGTATCTCATTCCAGGACTGCTTCACACTGTGTATTACAACATAAATCCTGCATGCATTTGAGTTTATGAGCCTTCCCTCTTATAGTGCAGAGTTTTATAATTGAAAGAGCTACAGTTATGCATCTACCTCAGCCTCGATTCCAGAGAGTATCTGTATGATTCTACAAGAATATGTGGCATATATTATTTTCTATTAAATCATTCCATTTCTTTTTTTTTAATTGCTATGTAACAAATTATCACAAATGTAGTGGCTTAAGATAACACAGATTTTATAAGTTCCTGTGGGACAGGAGTTCAGGCACAGCTTGACACGCTCCTTTGATAAGGGTCTCACAAGGTTGCAATTTAGATGTCAGGTGGGCTTCTCCTTTCTGGAGTTCAAAGTCTCTCACCAAACTCACATAACTGTTGTCAGAATTCAGGTCCTTGCAGTTATGGGACTGAAGTCCTGCTCTCTTGTGTTACTCTTAGCCCTTTAGGGACCTCCCTGGTTCCTTGCCACCTGACCTCTCACAAGTCCTATCCTAACATAGTGATTTACTTCTTCAAAGCCAACAAGAGAATCTCTCTCTTTGGGAAGGGCTCACTCCCCCTTTTAAGGACATTTGTTCAATTAAGTTAAGCCCACACAGGGTAATTTTTTGATTAAATCAAAACAACTGACTTGGAATTTTAATTACAGTTGCAAAATCCCTTCACCTTTGTCATATAATGTAACATAATTACAGCTATGACATGCCAAATATTCAGAGGTTCCACCCATACTCGAGGAGAAGGGATTATACAGAAGCCAGAAATCTTGGAAATCATCATAGAATTCTGCCTACTACAATGATAAATGTCTTTCAGATAACTTTGTTTTATTTTTTTTCAATATATGAAGTTCATTGTCAAATTGGTTTCCATACAACACCCAGTGCTCATCCCAAAAGGTGCCCTCCTCAGTACCTATCACCCACCCTCCCCTCCCTCCCACCCCCCATCAACCCTCAGTTTGTTCTCAGTTTTTAAGAGTCTCTTATGCTTTGGCTCTCTTCCACTCTAACCTCTTTTTTTTTCTTTCCCCTCCCCCATGGGTTTCTGTTAAGTTTCTCAGGATCCACATAAGAGTGAAGCCATATGGTATCTGTCTTTCTCTGTATGGCTTATTTCACTTAGCATCACACTCTCCAGTTCCATCCATGTTGCTACAAAGGGCCATATTTCATTCTTTCTCATTGCCACGTAGTACTCCATTGTGTATATAAACCACAATTTCTTTATCCATTCATCATAGATAACTTTGTTTTACAGGATGTAAAAGTATGTTGACAGTTATATTTACACATGCATATTTATGTAGTACATAAAATATATAATATGTATTATATTAGTTTAGTTAAAAACATTGTACATATCTACATATATATGTAGGTATATGTGTGTAGATATACACACACACATATTTATTTTTGCTGCTACTCCTCTTTCTCCTTTATTTGCCCTTCTTTTCTCTATCCTTCTCTTCCTCCCCTCTCCCAGCTTTACCTCTTTTGCATCAGTTAAAAACCAAGTAAGGTTAATTTATATAAATTTCCAAAAAGCAGGAGACTTTATCATGATTTTGAGAAATTAGTCTGAAGTTTTCAATTTCATTCTTAAGAGAGCATTTAGAGCAACACTATGATAAGCCATGTATTTATATGTATAAGTGAGATGAAGTTTACTTTTTACATTGGAGAGCTCTCTAAAAAAGAAACCACATATCCTCTTAATCGTGCATGATTACATAAAGAAAAATACACCATCTGTAAACCAATTTCCTCAGGGAAATTACGGACATTTTTAGAGGATTCACAATAAAGTGAAATAAAAGTTTGATAGAGCCAATTCTCTACTTTGTTCGATAGAAATCCTTGTTTAAAGAAAGTGGATTAAAGTGACTTTGCTCAATGTATTTGTCTAATGGATTTTCTCAAATTTGCAAAGCTTGAGAAGATAAAATGAGTAAGAAAGTGAACTGTAGAGATTTCCCTATCTAATCAGAGATTTAAAAGTCATTTTATTCATAAGTGTTCAGGAGTGGAAATTGAAGGGAAGATTTCACAGGATGCCTACTCTGAGATGGTAAGAGAAGCGAAAGTATGCATCATAAACTGAGCCACTAAGGGGTCCAAAGGAAAGAGCATCACTCAGCAAGTGTGAGTCTCAGTTAAAGGCCAGTTCTACTATTAACCAGTTCTGCCATTTAAGAAATGATCTCATTTTCTTCACATATGGGTTATAAATAATACTAACTTCTCTGTCCAGTTCTTGGGATTATTATAATTAACCATTATGATTTAATGAAGAGAATAATGGACACACATTTAGAGAGAATTTGGGTATAGTTCTGCCTTTACCACTTTCTAGCTGTGTGGACCTGGGCATGCTATTTCTCTCGTCTTAACCTGAGTTTCCTCCTATGGAAAATAACACATAGTCTCGAGATTATTTTAGAGATTAAACTATTTGTATAAACAAAATAGATAATCCATAAATTGTGTCTATTGTTAAGATTATTAAAGTATTATTGAAATGTAAATTAGAATTATTAAAGCATAGATTTAGAAAGAGCCCCCCACCCCAACTAGAGCAAAGAATGACTTGTGGAATATATGCTACATATGTAAGAATACATGCAGGGGATCCACACTTTCACACTCTCCCACAACTTCATTTCTATATTTCAAATCCAAATATGTAAAGCAGAGAAGACTGGGGAATGATTAGAATTCATTTTATGACCTGAGAATATTTTAAATGATTATGTATGAATTTTGAAATTATTATTGTTTCATCTCTGTGTCAGAATATAGCAGTCAATATTCTGTATTGATTTTATATACGGTATAAGGAATAAATGCCTTGGAATATCTTTCCTCCAACAAAACATTGTTTACGTTTTGTGACACTTTTTCTAGACCATTATTACCTCACGTATAAGATGAGGAAAACTTATCTATGCTCTCACATTTTGCTTTAAAGTCTAAAAAATACTTTTTAGTAAGAAGGGATCTACTTTTTGTTCAAATTTTGTACAAAAATATGCTTAGGGAAATTATTTAGATGCCAATCAGAGTGATTCTTTGATAGATAATAGATAACATACTAATATCCAGGTATCAAGCAGAAAGAAAATAACATCTGAATCTACATTTTTAAACTGAGAGAGGGGACCCCCTTCCAGTCCACAGTGATTTGCATATCTTCAGCATGGGAACTTTTGCTGTGAAACCTTCATTAAAATACTCTTGAACCTAAGTTCCTTCTAAGGAAGATGAAAGATATCTACTCTCTTACAATCACACTACTTGTTTTCGATGAAAACAAATCACAGACTAAATTCTGCCACTGCCATTTATAAGTCAAATCCTTATTGAAAAATGGGCACAAAAACACTCATATACCTTGTTCCTACCAGCTTGATGAACTCCCAGTTACATGTGTTTTGAGATTAAGCAACCATTTTTTGCAGAAAAAACATTTCTCTCCCAACAATATTTTAGAAGCAGGACTCAGTTAATCTAATATTTGACACAGCCAACCAAAATATTCTAACCCATGACTACATTAGGATTATGCCTTGAATGGCATTCTGAAAGGTGAGGAGTAAAAAGTTTCCCTGACTCTATTATCCTATTTAAGCAGAAGTGGAAAGTCTAAAACAGTTTACCAATGGGTACACGTTGAATACAACTAAGTTCACACTTAATTTACAGGCATACCCATTATGTTTATCACGAAGCTACTAAATTCACCCATGAAAATTCCCTTCTAACATCCATTTCAGAGCCTCCCTCTGGTGTTGATCAGAGATAATGATCACTGAAACACTAGTAGTTGCCTTTCAAGTAAATGTTACCAGCCCTCGTGTGTAAAAAGTATACCTAACTGCTCCTTGAAGAAATTGAACTAATATGTATATAACATCCTACCTCCTATGATGAAAGGTTTTAAAACATACTTCCAGTGTTATAACACTTAGAAGCATTTATCACCAACTGAGATCTATACACTCTAGATCACAGCATCAGCTGCCTACTATACCTAAGCATTAGCCTTCTTTAGCCCCCTGTAGTCTACTAACCAATACCACAGACAGAGTGATCCTGATTTCCTTTGGTAGAAATTGAGAGCTGCTCAAAGAAAGGAACAGACCTCATCATCCCTGTGCTTAAAACCCTTCAGGGATTTCTTATCTCATAGGCAGTGCAAATGAACATTATCACCAAATCCGCGAGTCCTCTGACCTCTCTGGTCTAATCTCCCAGTTGTTTCCCTACTTACTGTGCTTGAGCCTCAGTGGCCACCTTAATGTTTCCTCAATCATGGCAGACATGCTACCACCTGAAGGCTGATGGACATGAAGTTTCTCTCTGCCAGGAGTTTTCAGTCCCCAGATACATGCATGGCTTGCTCCATCCCCTCCTGTAGAGATGAGTGCTAATCTCAATGTAGTGGTCTCCTGTGGCTGATGTAACCAATCACCAGAAACCTTGTAGTTTAAAATAATAGAAATTCATTCCCTCCCAGTTCTGGGAAATCCAAAATCATGGGGCCAAAATCAAGGTGTAAACAGGGCCATACTCCTTTTAAAGGCTCTGGGGAGAATCCTTTCCTTATATCTTCCAGCGTCTCATGGAAGCTGGGCTTATGGCTGTGTCAAGCAAATCTCTGCCTCCATGGTCACATTGCACCTTCTTCTGTCTATATGAAATCTTCTCTGTCTCTGTCCCACAAAGACACTTCTTATAACATTTAGGACCTATCAGGATAATCTCCCCTGCTCTAGATCCTTAATTTAATCACATTGGGAAAGTCTCTGCCATATAAGATAACATTTACAACTCCTAGGAGTTGTAACATTTTCAAACCTGATGTCTTTTAGAGAAGCCATTTGTCAGCCTTCTCAGAGAGACCTCCTCAAACCACTATACTTAAAATCTCCACCCCTTTTTCCCACCCCACTTCCTCTACCCTTCTTTATTTTTTCCAATAGGATTTATTATCTGATGGCACTCAATATATTTACTCATGTATTTCTTATCTGTCTAGCTCCTTCAGCTAAAATGTAAGCACTATGAAGACAGAGTTCTTATCTGTTCTATTCATTGTTATTTCCCTGGCACACTGAACAATGTCTACTACTCTGCAAATCTTTCATGAATATTTTAGAGTGAATGGATGGATGAATGAATAAAGGAAAAGGCTCAAGTTATTTCAGGTGAATGGAAAATGTGCTTAGTGGGTTAAAAGATGACCCCTTTCCATGGGACACCTGGGTGGCTCAGTCAGTTGAGCATCCAACTCTTGATTTCAGCTCAGGTCATGACCCTAGGGTTGTGGGATTGGGCCCCACATCGGGCTCCATATTGAGTGTGGATCCGGCTTGGGATTCCCTTCTTTCTCTCTCTCTCTCCCTCTCCCTCTCCCTCTCCCCTTCCCCCCACTCTTTCTAAAATAAATAAATAAATAAAATTAAAAAAAAAAAAGATGACCCCCTCCCTCAAAAGATTTGCACATGTCTTAATCCCCTGGGCCTGTGAATGTTACCTTAAGTGGAAAAAGAATGAATAGTACATTATACTGCAAAGGTGTAATTAAGTTAAAGATCTTAAGAGGAGGAGCTTATCCTGGATAATCTGCGTCCTAAATCAATCACAAATAACCTTATGAGAGAGGCAGAGGACAAAAGAGAGAGATGCACAGAGGGGAAGACATACAGAAGAGGAAGCAATGTGACCATGAAGGCAGACATTGGAGTGATGTAGCCATAAGTCAAAATGTGCCAGGAGCCACAAGCAGCTGGAGGTGGCAAGGAATGTATTCCCCTTCAGAGGGAGTATGGCCCTGCCGACACTGATTTATACTTCTGGTCTCCAGAATGAGGACAGAAGAAATTTCTGTTGTTTTAGGACACCAGTTTGTGGAAATTTGTTACAGCAGCCACAGGAAATTAATACAATGTGGGTATTCTAATGGCTTCCTGTAGCTGGTTGTTAAAGGAAGAAAGACTATAAACAGCTATATATACCTTATTTTTACCATAAGGAAAGTAATTCTTATCTTGAAACTACACCTAGAATTATTATCTGGGTTCCTGCCACCCTATGACGAACACAGACTCTAAAGTCAGATTTCCTGTTATACTTGTGTCCTCACTTCTAAGGACCTTGGGGAGATTATCTGATCTCTTTGCCTCAGTTTTCTCACTGTAAAATAACAGTAAACCAATGCCTACCTCAAAGGTAGGCCTGAGAATTAAGAGCTAAGATTTATAAATAACTTAGGAAACACACCAATGCCTAGCATACATCAACCATTGTATCATTTTTTTGCTATAATTTTTATTATATAATAAATAAATAGAGCTTATTAGAAGCATCCTTGCTCTGAGATAACATTTTTAACCATAAGATTGACAAAGGTCAAAATGAATGACAACACAGTGTGTTAAAGGGGGGAGGGGTATTCAGATAGGCACCAACACATATTGACAAAAGGAATACAATTGCAGCAACCTCGCTGGGAGGCAATTTGATGCTATCAAAAGTATAGACTTACTTATATTTAGGAAGTAACTTGGGTAGACATAGCAGACTAGAAAATTTCAGCTACATGGGACTGGTTAAATTCAGGAACATCATTCAATTGACTGTTGTGAAGCTGATAAACAAATCAGGCATATTTTATATAGCGACGCTGCCCAAAGTGATCTACAGATACAGTGCAATCCCTATCAAAACCTCAATGACAGTGTTTACAGAAATAGAAAAAAAAAATCTAAAACTGATATGGAACCAAAAAGGATTCTGAATAACCAAAACAGTCTTGAGGAAAAAGAACAAAGTTAGAAGTCTCACACTACCCATTTTAGAAACATATTATAAAACTATAGGAATTAAAACAGTTTGATACTAACATAAAGACAGGCAAATAGACTAATAAAAGAGAATGGAGAGACTAAAAATAAATTCACCCACATATAGTCAAAGCCAACTGATTTTTGACAAGAGTACTGAGAATATACATTGTGGGGGGTAGCCTTTTCAACAAATGATGCTGGAAAAACTGGATCCCCCTATGTGAACCTAGACCATCATCTTAAACCACACACAAAGGTCAACTCAAAATGTATTAAAGATTTGAAGACTTGAAACTGCAAGTTTCCTACAAGAAAACATAGTGGAAAATTTCATGACAGTGGTGTTGGCATGTGGGTTTAACATCTGGAATTTATAAAGATTCATATAACTTAGCAATAAATAATCCAATATTGAAATATACAAAAGACTTGAATAGACATTTAACCAAAGATCTACAGGTAGCCCATAAGGACACAAAAAGATGCTTAATATCATTAGTGATTAGGGTAAAGAAAATACAACCCATAACAAGACACTACTTCACACCCATTCAGACAGCTATAATAACTAATAATAATAATAATAATAATAAGTGGTAGCATGGATTTAGGGAAATTGGGAACACTCATACATTGCTGATAGGAATGTAAAATGGTGTAGCCATTCTGGAAAACAATTTGGTGCTCCTCAAAAAGGTAAACATAGAATTACCACATGACTCAGCAACTCCAATCCTGGATGTATATCCTGGAGACTCAACAGATATTTGTACCTGAATGTTCAATGTCACATTATTTGTAGTAGTCAAAAGTTGAAAACAACTCTTGTGTCCATCCACAAAAGAATGGATAAATGAAATGTGGTATGTATACACAATGAAATATTATTCAGACGTAAAAAGGAATGAAGTTCTGATACATGCTGCAATATGGATGAACTTTGACAACATTATGCTAAGTGAAATAGGTCAGACAAAAAATGACAAGTGACATTTGAATGAAATAAGTCAGATGAAAAATGACAAACCATACAAACGTATGGTTTATTTAGTTCATAAACACAGAAAATAGATTAGAGGTTACTAGGGGTGAGGGATAGATGGAATGGAGAGTTTTTGCTTAATGGGTACAGAATTTCTGTTTGTATGATAAAAATGTTTGAAAATAGATAATGTGATGGTTGAACAACATTGTACTTATAATTAATGAATTGTACACTTAAAATATTTAAAACGACAATTTTTATGGTATATATATTTACCAGAATAAAAACAAAAAAAGAAAAGAGAATATGCCAGGAGGCAAGACCAAATCAGTGAAAAAAACCCACAAAACAAAACAGGTCCATAGATGACTTAATGTACTGGCATTTTAAGGCATGGACTTTAAAGCATCTGTAATCTAAAACTAGACAAGATAAGGCATAATCTTATTAAAGCACTGAAAACTATATAAAGGGGTGACTGGGTAGCTCAACAGGTTAAGTGTCAAACTCTTGATTTTGGCTCAGGTCATGATCTCATGGTTAGTAACATCAAGCCCCACCTCAGGTTCTGTGTTGAGTGTGGAGCTTGCTGGGGATTCTCTCTCTTCCTCTCTCTCTCTCTGCCCGTCGCCCACTCACTCTCTATTTCTCAAAATATATAAGTTAATATTTCAAAAAAACTATATAAAAATAATTAAAAGAAAACCCTAGAACTAAAAAATACTATACCTGAATTTAAGAATCAGTTGATGGAGGACTAGAAATATTAGAAGATGGAATTAGCAAAACAAAAGATGGGTAAAGGAGCTCACGGATACAGAGAACAGATTGGTGGTTGCCGGAGGCTGAGAGGCGAGATGGGGGAGTGGTGCAAAATGGGTGAAAGTGGTCAAAAGGTAGAACTTCCAGTTCTAAAATAAATTCTGAGGATGACTATAGTTAATAAATACTGTATTGTACATTTAAAAGTTGTTATGTGAATAAATCCTAAAAGTTCTCATCACAAGAAAAAAATTGCAACTATGTATGGTGATAGATGTTAAATAGACTTATAGTGGTGATCATTTCATAATATACACAAATACTGAATCATTATGTTGCACACCTGAAACTAATATAATGTTATATGCCAATTATATTTCAATTTTTTAAAAAAGATAGGTAACAAAAAAGATCCATATGGAAGCACAAAGGAAAAAAAAAATACAGAGTAAACTGTAAGAATGAATGGGACATATGAAAATTCTAACATAGGTGTTATTGGAGAGCTAGGAAAAAGGAGAAAGAGAATGGAAACTTCAGAAGTTATATTAGCTTAAAATATTCCAAAACTAATCTAAAGCATCAAAACCACAGATTTAAGATGTTCTAAAAAATTTTTGCAACATAAATACATAGAAAATCAGACCAGTAAAATCTGATGAAAACCAAAGAAAAAAAGAATACCTTAAAATCTTTTAAAGAAAGCTCCTCGAAAGAAACAAACAAAATACTGACCACTGTCTTCTTAACAGAAATGATTCAAGCTAGACCCATAAAGTTCAAAGAGAAAATAACTGCCAACCTAGAATTCTGAGACTCTTGAAAATATTCTTTTCAAATATAGTTAAAATTAATGTAATCCATTAAAATCAAGAACTATGAGTGAAAAAATGTAGGCAACTATCACAGTTTTAGTAAAACAGAAATTGAGAGAATACTTCACTGGGAGAATCACACTAAAAATAATAATAAAGGCAGAAATTCTCCAACAGAAGAAAATCCATTCCAGTTGAAATCATGGTGATGCAGAAAGTTATGAAGAGTACCATAAAGGTTCAGTATATGCTTAAATCTAATTTTGTGTTGATTATGTAAAGCATTAATAAGAATGTTTTCTGAAAATTACGATGTATAAAGAATAAATTTTAGGATAATTAAAGGTGAATGTAGTCAAAGAGTTCTCACTTACCTGCATTGTTTGAGAATTAGTAGGATGCCAACTTAAAAAGAACTGTAATAAGTCAAGGATGTTGTATGTCATAAGCTCTAGGATAGCAGTAAAATAAGCAATAAGAGCGGGATGCCTGGGTGGCTCGGTTAAGTGTCTGACTTCAGTTCAGGTCATGATGTCAGGGTTCATGAGTTCAAGCCCCACGTCGGGACAGCTGGGAGCCTGGAGCCTGTTTCAGATTCTGTGTCTCCCTCTCTCTGCCCCTCCCCTGCTCATGCTCTGTCTCTCTCTCTCAAAAATAAACAAACATTTTTAAAAATGTAAAAAGAAATGAGATACAACTAACAAACTATAATGTGGGAGGAAGAAATATAGTAATGGTGTTAAAAATCTTAACTAAACTGACAGAGTATCAGTAAGAGGAGAAAAAGCAACATGGGACAAGAAAAAATAAATTATAAGGTTATTTATTATATCTTTAAAATTTAAAGATTAAATAATTCTTAAATAGAAAGGAAAATATTATAATGAATAGATTGTTTAAAATCCAACTATATGTTGCTTACATTAAGCATTTTAAACATAAGGAGAAAAGGGCTAAAAAATAAACAAATGAGAAAAAATACGCCATGCAGATACTATTAAAAAAAAAAGCTGGTGTGACTCTACTAGTATCAGACAAAGTCAACTTTAAGGCAAAAATTTGATCCATTTTCTAGTTGGATTGTTTGTTTTTCTTTCTGTTGCCTTTGAAAGTTCATTGTACATTCTTAATACAAGTCTTTTCTCAGATATGTGACTTGCAAGCATTTTCTCCCAATCTGCAGCTTGCATTTACATTCTGTTTCTCATAGACACACGCCCAAAGTCCAACTTATTATTGTTATTTTTTAAATATACAGCTAGCTTTGCTATTAACATGTCTGAGAACTTTTGGCCTGACATCAGGCCACAAAGATTTTTTTCCTATATTTTCCTTAAAATTGTATAGTTTTATGATTTCATAAAACTAGATCTATGAGCCACTTTGAGTTAGGATAGAGGATTTTTAGTAGGAATGTAGTTTGACACTCAGTAGCTTAATCCCATGTATATGGAAGTTAGCCATTCACAATTGGTTTTAAAATAATATAGTCTTGTTGCACAAGAAAAATACTCTTCATTTCTTTTTTTGTTAATGTTTATTTATTTTTGAGAGAGAGAGAGAGAGAGAGAGCACGAGCAGAGCAGGGGCAGAGAGAGAGGGAGACACAGAATCTGAAGCAGGATCCAGGCTCTGAGCTGTCAGCACAGAGCCCGATGTGGGGTTCGAACTCACGAGCTGTGAGATCATGACCTAAGCTGAAATTGTACGCTTACCCGACTGAACCACCCAGGCACCCCCTTCTTCATTTCAGTGAAGAGTATCATTGGAGAAGACTGTCTCTTCTCTTGGTTTTAGAATTATCAGTCAACAAAGCATGTTCTTTCCCTTAAGATTTGGGACATTCCAATCTTGAGCCTTCTTCATAAACACTCACTTCTTCAGCCCATGCTAAATGAGTGTCTCCACTACCTTCCTTAGTGTCTCTGTATTACCAGAGAACATGCCCTGTCTTCAATTAGACTAAGCAATCCTTTCAGATGGGAACCATGACTTTTTACCATTGTAAAACCATTGTGTTACATTTCCACGCAATATACTACACATACTTGGTACTCAACAAAATGCATTAAAAAAATATTTAATATCCATACCTCTCCCACTATTCTTCCCTTCCTGGCCCACTACGCTTCCTTTCTCTTGGTATCTTTAGTTAAAAACTGGGGGGAGGCTGCTGCTCTTGGTATAGAGCAAAAATATTCTAAGGAAATTTTTACTTCACATTTAAATAAACAGTTCATTGTAGAACACGTGCACATTAAACGAAAATATTGTTGGGGAAATATAATTAAAAACCAAATCTCCCAACCTGGAAATCCTCTTCAGGAAGGTAGTGGAGAATGATAAGCAGTTTTATTATTGAATAAGAAGTAAACCCAGATGTGATGCACATCACAGACTGCATGGACAGAAAGAAATCTCATCCTCTTACACAGCTGAAAAAAATAAACCCAGTTTTCATGATAGATGATAACTAACTAGTCCTCCAGTAAGAAGACTTGATAACTCAATTTGTCACAAATAATTTTTACTTTACCTGTTAATTAGAGTGACTCAAGTTGAAAAAACAGACTCTTTATCTCCATGACATAAAGTAATTTTGTGTCTTGGAACATGCACCCACCACTGTAGACTCCTACCCTCCCAGAGAAACTGGAAGATAGGGATGCCCTCTTTTGATGTTTACATTCAGAGATGGCTCCACATTCTTGAGAAAAGCATTTTTTGGGTCATAAAGCTAACAAAAGGCCTTTTTAGTCTTAAAAACTTTACATACACCTCAAAGAGAAGAGAAAGTACTTACAAGTTTTCTAAGGTAAATATTCTATGAAAAAGGAGGGGAGGGAAATTTCTTCCCTCCATTTTCAACAGGGATAAATAAGCCTTTTTTTTCTAATTTATATTGTCCTTACAATATATAAAGTATATCTTAAATGTACTTAATCTGTCAAATCACAAACTAAAATAATTTAGTAATGAGTTTGATGTCCTTTATTCAAGGCAAAACAATCCATGAATTGGAGGAGTACAGTGCCTCATAAACAGGAAGCATTCTTCTGTAGGTATTTTGGGCAAGAGCGAGTTTTATAGAACATTAGAAAGGGCAACTCAGAAACAGGGCATGGGTTTATGCTATTGAAGTGACTCTGGAAAGCACCTAAGGGTGGAGGCTGGTTTCAAGGGAACCAACAAAAAACAGAGGGTTGGAACTTCCAGTCCCACCCCACTGACTTCCCTGGAGGGGAGAAGGGCTAGAGGTTGAACCAATCACCAATGATCAATGATTTAATCAATCATGCCTATGTACTAAAGTCTTCATAAAAACTTAAAGGATGAGGTTCAGAGAGCTGGGGAAACAGAATGCTTCCATGTGCCACCAATCTGTGCTTCAAACTTAAGGACAGAAAGTCCTTTGCTCAGGACCTTGCTTATGTATCTCATCATCTGGCTATTGATTCATGTCCTTTATTATTCTTTGTGATAAGCAGGTAATCTAGTGAATAAATGAGTCTCCCAAGTTCTGTGAGTTTCTCTAGCAAATTTATCAATCCCAAGAAGGAGGTCATGTGAACCTCTAATTTATAGCCAGTCTGTCATAAGTACAGGTAACAACCTGGGATTGGGTTGGCATTTGAATTGAAAAGTAGGCTTGTAGGGTGAACTCTTAGCCTGTGAAATTTGATGCTATCTCTGGGAAGATACTGTGGAAACTGAGCTGAATGGTAGGACACCCAGCTGATGTCTGAGAATTGCTTGGTTGTATGGGGAAACCCCAAACCCTCCAAACCCATGTTGGAATTAGGTGCGTGATCTTCACCTAATTCTTCCATTTTTATTTTAATGCCCACACAAGTTAGGAAATCACTATTTTAGGGATTGGGCTTGGAGCCCAGCACAGATGAGAAGTAAGGGAAGCAAGTGGAGACTAGATAATGAAAAGCTTTGTTGATAAAGAGGCTGAATTTTATGCTGATAGTTTCTGACCAAGACTTGTCATTAATTTCCAGCTAAACTGGGCATTATAAGCCCCAATATGTGGAAGACAGAATGAAAACAAGAAGAGATAAGAGTTGGGATTAAGAAGTATTATTAATTTGGGGCGCCTGGGTGGCTCAGTTGGTTAAGGGTCTGACTTTGGCTCAGGTCATGATCTCGTGGTTTGTGGTTTGTGGTTTCTGGTTTGTGGATTCGAGCCCGATGTCAGGCTCTGTGCTGACAGCTTGCTCAGATCCTAGAACCTCCTCCGGATTCTGTCTCCCTTGCTCTCTGCCCCTCCCCCACTCACACTCTGTCTCTGTCTCTCTCAAAAATAAACATTAAAAATGTTTTTTTAATTTAAGAAGTAGTATTAACTTATGCTCTCCTCCTCCCTCACCAGCCAGAAGCAAGCTGTTCCTGCTACTTTAAGTGTTTTCTGCCCTGTCAAGAATGTAGCAAAATTTATTAGGAAAGACTTCCCCAAGTAAAGCATTTGCTTCCAACTGTGAATTTGACTGCTGTTCTTTGAGTCACACAGAAACCTCTGCTGGTGTACACGGTTGCTGTTTCAAGAAAGAAAAGAAAAGTCTATGTTTTAGAAATAATAGGGGAAGAACACTTTTCTTCTCTCAATCTGTGCAACAAACTATGGAAGCAGGGAAATGTGTCATATAAATGGGATGTTCAGGAGAGTCAAAATCACCTCCTACATTTCACATATCGATTATGATAGAGTGTAAAGAAACTATTACATATAAGCTCAATATATATTAATAATGTTCAAAAAGTCCTTGAGGAAGACAATGATATTCCAATACCTATTGAGAATATTTAAGATTATCTAAAATATGTCATGACGTAAAATGACATTAGAACGTGCTAAAACACTAACTGTTACACAGGTCTGCATGTATCATGGTTTCTCAACATCAGTATTATTGATATTTTGGGCTGAAGAATTCCTTGTTGTGGGGACCATCCTGTGTGTCATAGGATGTTTATCAGCTTTCCTGTCCTACATTGCCAAATGTTCCTTGGTGGGGAGAGGGACAAAATCATCCCTAGTTGATAACCAATGGCTTATCCGTAACTTGTGAAGATATTGCCTGCACTTTCAGAAATTAAACCCCCACCGAAAGAGTGTCCAAGTCTAACCCATATCCAATTTAGAAAATGGAGGTTCACTAAATCTCACCAAATCCAATCATATTAATGCACAAATAAATATTTCCGACCATAAGCAGCCTAGAGTAAAGATCAGGGAGTTGAGGCTTGAAGACAGACTTTCATAAAAAGATTAATAACATTCACACTACTGATTTTTTTCCAAAGCATTAAATTGTATCTTAGTATCCTTAAGAGTTAACCCTTTGCAAAATCCATCAGTGATGTATTCCTTTCTAGGCCCAATGACCTGGCTCACAGTAAAACCCTGTGACCCTCAGATAGGATAGGGGAATATAAGGCAACAGCATCCTTCATATATAATTTCCGTTCATTCCACAGGCTCACACAAAACTGATGTGGCCAGGATCTCTGAACTCCAAATGTTGCTGATTCACAGTGTCTCCTCTGACTATGACCCTGACTTATCTTTGAGAAATTTGAAATTCATTTGCTCTAGAATGAACATCCTTGGATCTAAAGGTAAATTTGGTTCCATAAAAAAAAAAGTCAGGGAACTGACTAACCTCTAACCACTCTGAGTTTGACTTCTATAGATCTCATTTCAATTTTTTTGCCTCTAAAGAGCCTTAAATCCAACATACTTATTTAAATTTGACAGTAAATACTGGCACCTTCCCCAGTGTTCATAACTCCATTTCTAAATGTATTTTAGGTGACATATTGCTTGGGTGAAATTTATATATTCCATATTTATGGAAACAACCTCACTCTCCAACAATAAGGAGATGGTTAAATAAATTACTTTACCTCCATATACAGCCATTTAAAAATCGTAGTAAGAAGAATAATTAATGGCATATGCACGATATAAAGTGGAAGTTACAAAAGCAAACTAGAAAACTATATACACTTGGTTTTGATGTTATAATTATATATACGTATGACTGAAAAACATTTTTACCTATCAAAGTGACAAATATTCCAGTTCACATATTTATTTTACATTTTTCCTCTGCTATGCCAGAGGAAAGGCCTTCATGCCAGAAATGAAGAAGGAAGCTGCATGTTCAGAACAAGACAGACGTGCTGTCCCTTACCCACCTCCTTCAGCCTCCTCGTTCATGGTGAACCTCTACACTCTTCATTCTGGTATTTTGACCCAAGAAATGCTGGACATCTTTTACCTTCAGCAGATTCTAATCTCTCTCTGGCTCTGTCTATCTTCTTTTAGGACTAATTTCCTGAAACGCCTTCATAATTCATTTGAAGACTTAGCTCACTCATCAGTAAAAGCTCCTTTATTCTCAGTCACTTCTGCAGACATTAGCTTTCACTTTTCTGCTCTAACAGGAATCTGGCTCTCTCTTCTGTGACATCATTCCCTGAAACCCACTCAAATGAAGATTGAGTTGATCTTTCTATCCCTTATTCTTCCCACTTTTGAGCTGGGCTAAGGGTCCTTTTTATTCCACATTGTCACACACAAACTGCTCTGCCCTCCTTCCCCCTAAAGACTTGTTTCCTGGGGTGCCTGGGTGGTTCAGTTGGTTAAGTGTCCAACTCTTGATCTCAGCTCAGGTCTTGATGTTAGGGTCATGAGTTCAAGCCTCACACTGGGTTCTATGTCCAGTGTGGAGCCTACTTAAAAAAAGAAAAAAGAAGACGACTTGCTGTTTCCTTAAAGCACCTGCCTTCCAAGTATACCACCCACTCACTACCCTACTGAGTAGCAGTTATTTACAGTCCTCCCAGTCATAACACTCATCAGTTCCTTGATTTGATGCTTGTATCAATCATTTTGATATTCTTTGCATAAATCCTTTCCCTTCTATCAGTACTTAGCCTCAACTACAACTTTAGTCAAATCCAACTCTCCTCACATACAATTAGAATATTGAATCAAGGTGTGAATCCACCATATCAGAAGAAACAAATATATTTTCAATAGACACTTAAAGTGTTGTGTCAAGGGGTTGGGAGAAGCCAAGATGGCAGAACAGCATGGAAGTTTTTTGTGTGTCTCCCATCCATGAAATACAGCCAGACTAACACTAAACCATCCTTCACACCTAGAAAACTGATTGGAGGATTAACACAACAATCTGCACAACCTAAACCACAGAATTCAGCAGGTATGCAGTGCAGAGAGATGAACTTGGGGAATGAGAAGGTACAGGAAGGGAGGTGCTTTAGCGAGTGGAGAGAGGACGGAGACTAGGGGGATAGGGAAAATATGGGAAAAGCACCCCTCCCCAAAAGCACCTGGAGAGAAAGTGGAAAGTTAGAAACAGCTGCAGTGACTAAACTAAAAAGGTAGAAAGGAGAAAGGAGAGGGTTTAAATCCCATTAAGACTGTAAACAAGGGGAGCACAAAGTCTGCAACTCAGCAGCTGGATACCTGGTGGTGCTCTGGTGGGAAGGGCAAATCCCCAGGAACAGAGTGGGGTCTAGGAGTTCTTGGGCCACACGGGGAAAAGCGGTTCCACTGCTGGAAAGACATTTGATAGAGACTGTTGAAGCCACATGGTGCCAGAAGACCCCAGAAAACGGCCACATTCGCTGGTGCTGGAACAAGGTCCTTAAGAGTGAAGCCTCATGCCAGATGTGTGTTGTGATTTTCCATAATCCCTGAAATGCTGCTGCTACACTATCTCGCAAACTTTTTCTGAGGCAGGCTGGCACCTGGCCGCAGTCTTGGGGCTCCGGCAGCAGCAGCGTCCAGCAAGTGTTCCTGGGTGCACCCAACATTTGGCCATTTCTCAGTGAGACACTCCCACAGAGGAGCGGAATGGGTCAAAGCCGCAGTCCTTCAGAAGTAAGGGGCTGGGCCCGGGGGGGGGGGGGGCGGCGGTGCAGAGCACTGGGTGGCTCAGTCGGTTAGGCGTCTGCCTTCAGCTCACGTCATGATCTCACGGTTTGTGAGTTCAAACCCCATGTTGGACTCTGTGCTGACAGCTCAGAGCCTGGAGCCTGCTTCAGATTCTGTGTCTCCTTCTCTCTCTGCCCTGCCCATGCACACACTCTGTCTCTCTCTCTCTCCCCAAAATAAATAAACATTAAAAAAAAAAAAAAGAAGTAAGGGGCTGGGCAAAAGAGCCGCATCTGAGATAAAACTCAGGAAAGAGATACTGCTTAGGGGCTGGTCATGGAGAGTGAAAAAGCAGGGAGTGGACGAAAGCTGAAGACAGAGGGCGGGTGTGCAATTGCTGATCCGGGAGAACAGACTGGGTAGCTGGGTGGCGCCATTTTCACCTCTCCCACGCATGCGCATACACACATACTGGGCACCACAACACTACAGCCCAGTAGGCTAGCAGCGCCATCTAGTGGAGAGCGGAGCCGTTACACTGAGCCCCCCCAACTGGGCCAACCTCACACTTAAACAACACAAGTCTCATAGCCTAGTTTATGGACTATAAAGTGCTTCATAGTCTAACTTCTACAGGAAAATGAAGCAATTTCAGTCCTATTTCAATCTTTTAGCAGGTCCATCAATTCAATTTTTTTACATTTTCACTTCTTTTCTTTTTCTTGAATACAGAAAGACAAAAACTTCATTTTTATTTTCAATTTTTATTAAAAATATTTTTCTTTAATTTTTTACTATATTTCTTAATTTGTGTTAATTTTTTCAAGTTCTATTTTACTTCCATTATTTTATTTTAGTCTACTTCAGTGTATTCACTTTTTCAAATTTTCAAATGATATCCTTTTACTTTTTCTTTTTCTTTTTTCTCTTTTTCATTTCTTTTCTTTTTCTTGCATGCAGAAAGAGAAAAAAATCACTTTTACTTCCAACTTCTATTAAAAATATTTTTCTTTAATTTTTTTACTATACTTTTTGCTTTTATGTAAAACTTTTCAAATTCTATTTTAGTCTGTTACAGTGTTTTCACTTTTATAATTTTCAAACCATTTCCTTTTTTTCTTTTTTCTTTTTTGTATTTCTTTTTCTTGAATACAGAAAAAGAAAAAAATTCATTTTTATTTTTAATTTTTATTAAAAATATTTTTCTTTATTTTTTCTATTCTATTCTTTACATTTGTGTAAATTTTTTCAAATTCTATTTTACTCCCATCATCTCATTTAGGTCTACATTAGTGTATTCATTATTTCAAATTCTCAAATGATTTCTTCCCACCCCCTTATTTTCCCTAATCTATCAAACCACTTTCAACACCCAAACCAAAATACACTTATGATCTAGCATCATTTATTAGATTTGGGGGGGGGGGTAATTTTTTAATTTTAATATTTTTTTAATTTTAGTTTTTTAATTTCAATTTTTCTACCTCATTAATTCCTTTTCTCCCTTCAAAATGACAAAACGAAGGAATTCACCCCAAAAGAAAGAGCACAAAGAAACGACAGCCAGGGATTTAACCAACACAGATACAAGCAAGATGTCTGAACCAGAATTTAGAATCACAATAATAAGAATACTAGCTGGAGTTTAAAATAGATTAGAATCCCTTTCTGCAAAGATAAAAGACGTAAAAAATAGCCAGAATGAAATTAAAAATACTATCACTGACCTGCAATCGTGGATAGAAGCCACAGCGGCAAGAATGGATGAGGCAGAACAGAGAATTAGCGTTATAGAGGACAAACTTAGAGAGAATAATTAAGCAGAAAAAAAGAGGGAGATTAAGGCAAAAGAACACGATTTAAGAATTAGAGAAATCAGTGACTCATTAAAAAGGAACAACATCAGAATCATAGGGGTCCCAGATGAGGAAGAGAGAAATTGGGGTAGAAGGGTTATGTGAGCAAATCATAGCAGAAAACTTTCCTAACGTGGGGAAAGACACAGACATCAATATCCAGGAAGCACAGAGGACCCCCCATTAACAACAAAAACTGACCATCAACAAGGCATATCACAGTCGAATTCACAAAATACTCAGGCAAGGAGAGAATCATGAAAGCAGCAACGGGAAAAAAGTCCCTACCCTACAAGGGAAGATAGATCAGGTTAGCAGCAGACCTATCCACAGAAACTTGGCAGGCCAGAAAGGAGTGCCTGGATATATTCAATGTGCTGAATCAGAAAAATATGCAGCCAAGAATTCTTTATCCAGCAAGGCTGTCATTCAAAAAGAAGGAGAGATTAAAAGTTTCCCAGACAAACAAAAATTAAAGGAGTTTGTGACTACTAAACCAGCCCTGCAAGAAATTTGAAGGGGGACTCTCTGAGGGGAGAAAAGAAAAAATAAAAATAATAAAAATAATAAATAAATAAACAAATAAATACCAAAAGCAACAAAGATTAGAAAGGACCAGAGAACACCACCAGAAACTCCAGCTCTACAAGCATCATAATGGCAATAAATTCATATCTTTCAGTACTCAGTCTAAATGTCAATGGACTCAATGCTCCAATCAAAAGACACAGGGTAACAGAATGGATAAGAAAACAAGACCCATCTATATGCTGTTTACAAGAGACCCACTTTAGACCTAAAGACACCTACAGATTGAAAATAAGGGGATGGAGAACCATCTATCATGCTAATGGTCAACAAAAGAAAGCCAGAGTAGCCATACTTATATCAGACAATCTAGACTTTAAAATAAAGACTGTATCTAGAGATGTAGAAGGGCATTATATCATATTCAAGGTGTCTATCCCCCAAGATAACCTAACAATTTTAAACATTTATGCACCAAATGTGGGAGAACACAAATATATAAAACAATTAATCACAAACATACAGAAACTCATTGATAGTAATACCATAATAGTAGGAGACTTCAACACCCCACTCACAGCAATGGACAGATCACCTAGTCAAAAAATCTACAAGGAAACAATGGCTTTGAATGACACACTGGACCAGATGGGCTTAACTTATATATTCAGAATATTTCATCTTAAAGCAGCAGAATATACATTCTTCTCCAGTGCACATGGAACATTCTCCAGAATAGACCACATACTGGGACACAAATCAGCCCTAAGTAAGTACAAAAATATCGCGATCATACCATGCATATTTTCAGACCACAACACTATGAAACTTGAAATCAACCACAGGAAAAAATGTGGAAAGGTAACAAAGACTTGTAGACTGAAGAACATCCTACTAAAGAATGGATGGGCTAACCAAGCACTTAAAGAGGAAATTAAAAAGTATATGGAAGTCGATGAAAATGATAGCACCACAACCCAAAACCTCTGGAACAGAGCAAAGGTGGTCATAAGAGGAAATTATATAGCATTCCAGGCCTTCCTAAAGAAGGAAGAAAGATCTCAGATGCACAACCTAACCTTATGCCTTAAGGAGCTGGAAAAAGAACAGCAAATAAAACCCCAAACCAGCAGAATACAGGAAAAAATAAAGATTAGAGTAGAAATTAATGCTATCAAAACCAAAAAAAACCAGTAGAACAGATCAATGAAACCAGAAGCTGGTTCTTTGAAAGAATTAACAAAATTGATAAACCACTAGCCAGTTTGATCAAGAAGAAAAAGGAAAGGACCCAAATAAAATCAAGAATGAAAGAGGAGAGATCACAAAAAACACAGCAGAAATAAAAACAACAATAAGAGAATATTATCAGCAATTATATGCAAATAAAATGGGAAATATGGAAGAAATGGACAAATTCCTAGAAACATATACACTACCAAAACTGAAACAGGAAGAAATAGAAAATTTGAACAGACCCATAACCAGTAAGGAAATCGAATTAGTAATCAAAAATCTGCCAAAAAACAAGAGTCCAGGGCCAGATGGCTTTCCAGGGGAATTCTACCAAACATTTAAGGAAGAGCTAATACCTATTCTCTTGAAGCTGTTCCAGAAAATAGAAATGGAAGGAAAACTTCCTAACTCTTTCTATGAAGCCAGCATTACCTTGATTCCAAAACCAGACAGGGACCCCACTAAAAAGGAGAACTATAGACCAATTTCCCTGATGAACATGGGTGCAAAAATCCTCAAGAAGATATTAGCCAACCAGATCCAACAATACATTAAAAAAATTATTCACCATGACCAACTAGGATATATACCTGGGATGCAGGGCTGTTTCAATATCTGCAAAACAATTAACGTGATTCATCACATAAATACAACAAAGGACAAGAACCGTATGATCCTCTCAATAGATACAGAGAAAGCATTTGAGAAAATACAGCATCCTTCCTTGATAAAAACCTTCAAGAAAGTAGGGATAGAATGAGCATACCTCACAATCATAAAATTGTTCCATATATGAACGACCCAATGCTAATATCATCCTCAATGGGGAAAAACTGACAGCTTTCCCCCTAAGTTCAGGAACAAGGCAGGGATGTCCACTCTCACCACTGTTATTCCACATAGTGTTGGAAATCTTAGCCTCTGCAATCAGACAACACAAAGAAATAAAAGGCATCCAAATCGTCCAGGAGGAAGTCAAACTTTCACTCTTCACAGATGACATGATACTCTAAATGGAAAACTCAAAAGATTCCACCAGAAAACTACTACAATTGATTCATGAATTCAGCAAAGTTGCAGGATATAAAATCAAAACACAGAAATCGGTTGCATTCCTATACACCATCAGTGAAGCAACAGAAAGAGAAATGAAGGAATCAATCCCATTTACCATAGCACAAAAAAACATAAAATATCTAGGAATAAATCTAACCAAAGAAGTGAAAAATCTATACACTGAAAACTATAGAAAGCATATGAAAGAAATTGAAGAAGACACAAAAAACTGGAAAAAGATTCCATGCTCCTGGATAGGAAGAACAGATATTGTTAAAATGTCAATACTATCCAAAGCAATCTACATATTCAATGCAATCCCTATCAAAGTAATACCAGCATTCTTCACAGAGCTAGACAAATCATCCTAAAATTTGTATGGAGCCAGAAAAGACCCTGAACAGCCAAAGCAATCTTGAAAAAGAAAACCAAAGCAGGAGGCATCACAATCCCAGACTTCAAGCTATACTACAAAGCTGTAACCATCAAGACAGTATGGTACTGGCACAAGAACAGACACTCAGATCAATGGAACAGAATAGAGAATCCAGAAATGGACCCACAAACATATGGCCAACTCATCTTTGACAAAGCAGGAAAGAATATCCAATGGAATAAAGACAGTCTCTTCAGCAAGTGGTGCTGGTGCTGGGAAAACTGGACAGCGACATGCAGAAGAATGAACCTGGACCACTTTCTTACACCATACACAAAAATAAACTCAAAATTGATGAATGACCTCAATGTAAGACAGGAAGCCATCAAAATCCTCGAGGAGAAAGCAGGTAAAAACCTCCTTGATCTTGCCCGCAGCAGCTTCTCACTCAACACGTCTCCAGAGGCAAGGGAAACAAAAGCAAAAATGAACTACTGGGACCTCATCAGAATAAAAAGCTTCTGCACAGAGAAGGAAACAATCAGTAAAACTAAAAGGCAATCGACAGAATGGAAGAAGATATTTGCAAATGACATATCAGATAAAGGGTTAGTATCCAAAATCTACAAAGAAGTTATCAAACTCAACACCCAAAAAACAAATAATCCAGTGAAGAAATGGGCAAAAGACATGAATAGACACTTCTCGAAAAAAGACATCCAGACGGCCAACCGACACATGAAAAAATGCTCAACATCACTCATCATCAGGGAAATACAAATCAAAACCACAATGAGATACCACCTTCCACCTGTCAGAATTGCTAACATTAACAACTCAGGCAACAGCAGATGTTGGCGAGGATGCGGAGAAAGAGGATCTCTTTTGCATTGCTGGTGGCAATGCAAGCTGGTGCAGCCACTCTGTAAAACAGTATGGAGTTTTCTCAAAAAACTAAAAATAGAACTACCCTACGACCCCAGCAATTGCACTACTAGGCATTTATCCACGATACAGGTGTGCTGTTTTGAAGGGACACATGCACCCCCATGTTTATAGCAGCATTATCAACAATAGCCAAAGTATGGAAAGAGCCCAAATGTCCATCGATGGATGAATGGATAAAGAAGGTGTAGTATATATATAAAATGGAGTATTACTCAGCAATCAAAAAGAATGAAATCTTGCCATTTGCAACTACATGGATGGAACTGGAGGGTATTATGCTAAGTGAAATTAGTCAGTCCGAGAAAGACAAAAATCATACGATTTCACTCATAAGAGGACTTGAAGAGACAAAACAGATGGACATAAGGGAAGGGAAACAAAAATAATATAAAAACAGGGAGGGGGACAAAACAGAAGAGACTCATAAATAGGGAGAACAAACTAAGGGTTGCTGGAGGGGTTGTGGGAGAGGATATGGGCTAAATGGGTAAGGGACACTAAGGAATCTACTCCTGAAATCATTGTTGCACTATATGCTAACTAATTTGGATGTAAATTTGAAAAAATAAAAAATAAAATTAAAAAAAAAAGTGTTGTGTCAAGGAATGTAGGATCAGTGTTGTGTATAGTAGTTAAAAGTAGAAACCCTGAATTCTCAGCACTAAGGGAATTGCAAGCAAAACAACACAAATGAGGAAACAATGTGACTTGATAGTTGTTTGACCACAAACTGAGGTGACACGAGAACCCAGCAGTGTATAGAAAAAGGGTGCAGAGGATGTACATGAGCCTAAAAAGCAAGGGCACATCTTACATCTTAAAATGCAGTGCCTCTTCATATTACTGCTTTCATAGTGAGAAAAGCCACATGCAATGACGTACCCATTAATCAATGGTGGGGTTAGTCAAGCTACGTAGGTCCACCCGGGGAGACAATGTGAATAGAACTTTGGCAAGGGTTTGAGTAGATAACAAATGATGATTTTTAAGGGGATGATCTGAGATGATAAATAAAAATAGATTTTGTGACAATCTGAGTGCAGATATTTATTTGGTCTGCTGACCTACTGAGTCATTCACTGATGTGGACATGGCCAGTAAAAACATACTGAATGTTTGTCAATCCATTGTCATCTGTGTTTCACCTGGTGACAATGCCTACATTGAAGGAGTTTCTAGTACTGGATGACTGTTGAGCTCATTCTGATTGTGACGTAGCTTTGGCCAAATAGGTATTCCAAGCAACTTATATTGCTATTCCTGCTCCTTTCTGTCACTGATAAAGATAAAATGTTAATGGTAATAGACTTCATAGATCTTTTAATAAGTTTCAGGCACTGTTCTCAGTGTTTCATATGCATCATATCCTTAATTCTCACAACCCAGTTAGAAACTACTATAATCATTCTTGCAGATGAGAATACAGACATACAGATGTTAAGTAATTTGTCTTGTCACACAGTTAGCAGGTAGAGATGAGTTTTGATCCCAGGAAGAAGGGCTCTAGAACACAAGCTTTTACTCATTAAGAAATATACCAAAAATATTAAGACTACCCAAGGGGAGAAAAAGAGTGGAGTAGTCCCAAATACCATTCTTTTTCAGTATTTAAAATTCTTTATGTTCATGTATTACATGTATATTCAGAAAAAAATTCCATTATTCTATAATTTTATTTCTACTAATCATAGATTTTTTTTCACTTCTGATACGAAGATGGAGTTTGAAACTCAGAACTCTAGGTGATAGAAGTCACATTTAGGCAGATGCACAGACTAAGGTAAAAAGGGAAACACCATCATCTCACTGAGTAAATTCAGCTCCATGTACAAGTGGGAAGATGAGCACAGGTGAGAAAGGAATGAAGGCCTTTGAGGGTGACATGTAACCCAGCTGGCTTTGAAGACCCTCTGTGGGATACCACAGGAGACCTCTCCGTTCTTAATAACTGCCCCACACAATACTACAACCCGATGTGTGGCCTCACCATCCTTGGGTCTGTTAATTAGATCTAACATGAGTTCATTCTCTGAGGTTTTGTCCTGGCTGATATGTACCTCCAATTGTCAACAGTGTGATCTTCTTTCCTAGAAATACAAAGATCCAGACACACTAGGGTAGGCATGCCTCACTTTTCTCCTTAGCTAATCTATGGTCTCCAACCACAAATAACACATACTCAAACCACCATTTTTTAAAATTTTATTTATTTATTTAATTTATTTATTAAATTTTAATTTAATTTTCTATTTTTTTGGTGGCTCTATCACTTTATTTTTTTAAAAAATATGAAATTTATTGTCAAATTGGTTTCCATACAACATCCAGTGCTCATCCCAAAAGATGCCCTCTTCAATAGCCATCACCCACCCTCCCCTCCCTCCCATCCCCCATCAACCCTCAGTTTGTTCTCAGTTTTTAAGAGTCTCTTATGCTTTGGCTCTCTCCCACTCTAACCTCTTTTTTTTTTTCCTTCCCCTCCTCCATGGGTTCCTGTTAAGTTTCTCAGGATCCACATAAGAGTGAAAACATGTGGTATCTGTCTTTCTCTGTATGGCTTATTTCAATTAGCATAACGCTCTCCAGTTCCATCCACGTTGCTACAAGGGGCCGTATTTCATTCTTTCTCATTGCTACGTAGTACTCCATTGTGTATATAAACCACAATTTCTTTATCCATTCATCAGCTGATGGACATTTAGTCTCTTTCCACAATTTGGCTATTGTTGAGAGTGCTGCTATAAACATTGGGGTACAAGTGCCCCTATACATCAGTACTCCTGTATCCCTTGGGTAAATTCCTAGCAGTGCTACTGCTGGGTCATAGGGTAGGTCTATTTTTAATTTTTTGAGGAACCTCCACACTGTTTTCCAGAGCGGCTGCACCAGTTTGCATTCCCACCAACAGTGCAAGAGGGTTCCCATTTCTCCACATCCTCTCCAGCATCTGTGGTCTCCTGATTTGTTCATTTTGGCCACTCTGACTGGCGTGAGGTGATATCTGAGTGTGACAAACCACCATTTGCTTATGGTTTTTGCCAATCTAAAAAAAAAATCTAGTTACTTCTCTACTATTACTTTGGTGTATTCCCTCACCAAATAGATTCTAAACAGTCTAAAGTTAATCATGTTTTGCACTACTTTTGCATTCTATCCAAAACCTAGCTTAGTGTTAAACAAAGACTGACTTAAACAAATGCATAGTATTTTTTACATAATATGTATGTTTATACATATATGCTATATTCATTAATTCTGTAATTATATTATGTAATTATACATATATATTATATTCCATTAATTCTGTAAAATAATGATTTGTGTTTAACTGTTTTCTCCATTAACACTTCAGAGAAAGGAAGAAACCCTTCCACTCTTTTATAATGTAGAGTGCCCAGCCATCACAGGCTCATAGTTGACTTTTAACCAAGTAGCCTAACACTGAGTGCTAGTTCCAGCCCAAGCACCAAGCACTACCAAACTGGGTGACTTTGGGCCAGCTCCTTGGTTTCTCTCACTCTCAGTTTCTTCACCTGAATGGTATGAACAAAATAAGAATGATTACTAAGCAACTGTATCTCATATTCAACAAGCAATTATTGAATACCAGGGACTGTGCTAATAAGCACAGTATCAACACTCTATAGTGACTTATGGATTCATTCCTTGGCAAATGTTCCTATGTCTCCTAAGGTTTATTCTCATTATATTTTAAGATAATGAACACCATCAATAAGTGCTTCCTCACTCTTATGATCACATATCTACATTTTATTTTCCAAAGGAAGTTATGTGGTCACACCTAACCTACAGAGAAGTGCAATCCACCTACAAATACAAAAATATAAGAGAATCAAATATTAGTGAAGAGAAACAATGTCTCCTATGGCGTAACATGATGATTAAGTATCATCATAAATTAAAAGCAATAAACATAGTAGGTGGGATTAAACATAACGTCTTTCTATATGAGAGGACAGTAAACACAAAACACAGTAACAGGAGAACACAAAACCCCACTGTAAAGATCCATATGGGCCATTCATTCATTTAGCAATCATTTAACATTTATCCTTTGAATGCCCACAATATGCCAGGTTCCAGGAATAAAGCTATCACTTACTTAACAGATTTGATTCATTCTTGAAATTTAATGAAATATCATTAAATAAAAATATATTTCCTTTAATTTTAAAGGGAACAATTGTGATGCATTCCATCCCAACTCAAAATGTCCAAACAACTTCACAAATAGGAAAATATATCCATTGAACAATAAAAACCAGTTTAAATGATTAATACACTATTTGAAAGCAAAAAATTACAGTTTGCACATAAATGGAGAGGAAGGGGCTTGTCATAATTGTGGAACCAAAATAAGAAACAGCTAGGAAGGGAAGCAGGAACCATTATATATATAGTAGATATATGAGATGATCATTTAATTTTTCATCTGAACTAGGACAGTTTTGAGAAGTGAAGTCAGTGCTATCTATAAATACAGTGGGACAATAATCATAAACCAGAAGCATTCTGGGAAAATTGGGAAGCATGCCCACCCTACTCAAATGTGATTTTGTTCATGAGAAATCATGAAATGAATGCTAAAGCTGATCTCTCAGATTGCATCCCCTTGACACACATGTAGTGTACCTAGCTTTGCACACATTTACTCTGACAAAAGTGAGACAGCACAGAAGAAATAGTCAGCAGCCATTATTAGTTTGGCCAACTCCCCTGATGTTCCTTTATTCCTCAGAAATATGCTAGCCAGCAGATCCAAGGAACTGACTTGAGACTGAGTTCATTACAACTCTGAATGTCACCCATCTCCTGCCACAGGATCTTATTTTCAGGCAGGCAGCTCTTAGCTCTAAGAAGCCCAGGTGATACTCATCTCAAACTTGTCTACATAATGAAGACATCTGGTTACAAAGACCTCAACTCAATAAGATAAACCTGTAACACAACTTGATATAACTTGCTTATATCTTTTAAAGACTACCTTAATGGAACTTGTATTCCTGAATCTTACCTGAATCTCACCCTCTACATAAAGAGTTTGATGCAAGGGTGTGAAATGATCCTACATGGGGTAAATTCCTGTTTTGTCACTGACAGTCTGCTTGGATGTGAACAAATTATTTAATCTATCTAAGTCTCATCTTCTTCATCTGCAGAGTGAAATTAACAATGCCTATGTTTCAAAGTTATTGAAAGAATTAAATGAGTCAAGGTGTGTAAAGTGTCTGGCATATTATTCATCATTTTCTTCCCTTTTAAAAAATATAAAAGCACCAATACAGGGGCCAATATGGTGACAAGGGAAGTTCCTGAGTTTCCCTCCTCCCATGGACACCAAAAGTACAGCAACATATGAAACAACTCCCTCTAAGAGAAATCAGAAACTAGCTGAGTGACTTCTACACATCAGACAACTAAGAAAATTAAACTTTTAGCTAGACTAAGAAAAAAAGAGAAGACTCAAATAAATAAAATCATAAATTAAAGATAACAGAAATACTAGGAATTACAAGAAACTACCATGAACAATTATATTCCAACAAATTAGACAGCCTAGAATAAATTCTTACATTCATATAATCTACCAAGTCTGAATCATAAAGAAACAAAAATCTGAACACCAATTACCAGTAAGGATATTGAATCAGTAATCAAAAATCTCCCAATAAAGAAATGTCCACGACCAGATTGTATCACTGGCAAATTCTACCAAACATTTAAAGAAGAATTAGTAACACCTCTCCTCAAAGTCTTCCAAAAAGTAGAAGAGGAGAAACACTTCTAAATGGCTTTACAAGGTAAGCCAATAAGGAAAGGGCCAGAAAGGGCACAATAAGAAAAGAAAATTACAGGACAATAACCCTAAAACGCATGGATGCAAAAATATCTAGCAAAATATTAGCAAACTGAATTCAATGACACATTAAAAGGATCATACACCATGATCAAGTGGGATATATTCCTGGGATTGAAGGATGGCTCAACACATGAAAATCCATAAATGTGGTATACCACATCAATAAATGAAGGATAAAAACTATATGAACATCTCAATAGATGCAGAAAACTTATTTGACAAAATTCAACATTCTTTCATGGTAAAATCCCTCACAAACTGGATATAGATGAAATGTACCTCACCATAATAAGAAGCCCACAGATAACATCATACTTAATGATAAAAAGCTGAAAGCTTTTCCTCCAAAATCAGAAATAAGACAAGATTGTCCACTCTTGCCACTTTTATTCAACATAGTACTGGAAATCCTAGACAGAGCAAATGGGGTAGGGGTGGGAGTGGGGCAGAAGGCATCCAAATTTGAAAGAAGTGAAACTATCCCTATTTGTAAATGATATGATATTATATACAGGAAACTTAAAGACCTCACAAAAAAGTCTGTTAGGACCAGTAAACAAATTCAGTGAAGTTTTAGGATACAAAAGTAATATATAAAATCAGTTGAGTTTCTATACACTAAAAATGAACTTTTGGAAAGAGAAATTAAGAAAACAATCCGATTTACAATAGCACAAAAAAACAATAAAATACTTAGGGATAAATTTAATCAAGGAGATGAAAGACCGAAAACAATAAAACATTAATTTAAAAAGTTGAAGAAGACCCAAATAAGTGGAGTGATATTCCACATTCATGAATTTGAAGAATTGGTATTGTTAAAATATTATAGATTCAATGCAATCCCTATCAAAATTACAATGACTTTTTTTTCCACAGAAACTTTTAAAAATCCTAAAATTTTATAGAACCACAAAAGACCACAAATAGCCAAAGCAATCTTGAGAAAGAACAAATATGGAGGTATCATACATCTTAATTTCAAACTATATTACAAAGTTATAGTCATCAAAACAGTATGGTATTGGCATAGTCAGACATTTACATCAATGAAACAAAATAGCCCAAAATAAACTCACACATATATGATCAATTAAATTTCAATAAAGGAGTCAAGAATATACAATGGAGTAAGAATAGTCTCTTCAAATGATGCTGGGCATGTTGGAGAGCCACATGCAAAAGAATGAAACTGGACCATTATCATATACCATACACTAATTCAAAATGAATTAAACACTTGAATGTAAGACCTAAAATGATAAAACTCTTAGAAGAAAACATAGAGGATAAGCTCCTTGAGTTGGCCTTGGCAGTGATTTTTTGCTTTTGACACCAACAGCAATGACAAGAAAAGCAAAATATAAACAAGTGGGACATCAAATTAAAAGCTCCTGCACATCAAAGGAAAATATCAATAAATGTAAAGACAACATATAGAATGGGAAAAGATATTTTCATACTACATAATTATAAAGAGTTAATATCCAAAATATGTAAAGAACTCATATAACTCAATAGTACACACACACACATACACACACACACACACACACACACACACACACCAATTACAAAATGGGCAAAGAACCTGAATAGAAACTTTTCAAAAGAAGATATACAAATGGATAAAATGTACATGCAAATATACTCAAAATCATTAACCATGAGAAATATACAAACCAAAACCACAATGAAACATCATTTCACATCTGTTAGGATGTCTATTATCAAAAAGACAAGTGATAACAAATGCTGGCAAGGATGTGAGAAAGGGGGAGCCCTTTGTACACTGTTGGTGGGAATCTAAACTGGTACAGCCACTATGAAAAAACTATATGGACATTCCTTAAGAAATTAAAAAAAGAACTACCATATGATCCAACAATCCACTTCTTCATATACATACCCAAAAGAAATTAAAGTATTACCTTGAGGAGATATCTTCAAAGTATGGAAACAACATATGTGTTCATCAACAGATGAATGGATAAAAAAATGTGAAATGTATACACAAAAAGAAATAGTATTTGGCAATAAAAAAAAGGAATTCCTGCAATTTGCAACAACTTGGGTGAACTGAAGGGTCAAATGATATAAGCCAGACAGAAAGACAAATATTTCATGGTATCAATTATATGTAAAATTTTAAAAAATGAACTCATAGAAATGATAGTAGAATGGTGATTGTGAGCAGCTGGGAGGATGAAGAAAACAGTCTGAGAAAAGGGTAAACTCTCAGTTATAGGATAAATAAGGTCTGAGGATCTAATGTACAACATGATGACTATATTTGATAACAGAGTATATTACACATTGAAGTTTGTTAAGAAAGTGGAACTTAAGTGTATGTAGGAGAAAGAAAGAAAGAAAGAAAGAAAGAAAGAAAGAAAGAAAGAGAAAGAAAGAGAGAGAAAAGAAAGAAAGGAAAAGAAAAGAAAGAAGGAGAAAATAAACATGTGAAGTGGTTGGTGTGTTAATTAACTGGGTGATGGGAAATTTTTCACAATGTATATGTTGTCATTACATTGTATCCCTTAAATATTATAATTTTATTTGTCAGTTACACTTCAATAAAAGAAAAAACAAAACAAAAACAAAACCACCAAAATACTAATTATATGCCAAATGTTATTCTAAGTACTTCAAGCATGTTAATCCACTTAACAGTCCTAATAATCCAGGAAATAAATATCACCGCTGTTTATACATAAGGAAACTAAGATGTGGTGGAGGAGAAAGCTGTAACTAACCCTAAGCCACCATCATCACAAAGAGGTAGATCTGGGATTTGAACGCAGGCAACCTAACCTCACAGTCTGTACTTTTATCCATTACATTATAATGCCTCTTTTTGTGGTCCTTGACACTGTCTTGTATTCCATTTTTTACCCTTGATTATATGAACTCCATTGCTTGCTTTATTGCTTTCTTTGTTCTCCCTGACATCAGAGGACAGGTTATCTATGACCTCTCAGGGTCAGGCAAATTTTCATGAAAAGTTGTAATACTTAAGCTATAACTCATTATCAGGTCCAATTTTTGAGCCATCTCCATCTGTCACCTATTACCCGGTGTGTGTTTTCAAAATCTCAATGATTTTCAACATTAAGTTTATTTTTTAAAAATTAACCAATATATAATATTCCAATTGTGATTAGCATTAAAACAACAACAACAAACTTGTTTCAACTGCAAAATGATTAGATACACTGAATTAGATATTGAATAAAGGATTAAGTCTGAACGAAGACTGGTATTTGATTATTATAAACATTAGTGTCATGTCCCTTTCTCAAAACAAGAGATGAAACAATTGTCAAACCCAGAATTCAGTGGTAAATGGATTTGTTGAAAATCAGTACATTTTGTAAATTTTCCATACATCAAGTCACAGAATATACAGTGAACCAAATAGGCATATAATAACTTAAAATATCAGATCTTCTTTTTCAGGAAGCCAGAGAATGACACAGAACTTAATTTATAGGAAAGAAATTGAAACTTTTCTAATGAGTTTAATTGTCCTATTTGTTTACTTTAAGGTATTCAATTTTTTTAATTAAAAGTGGTCCTCTCTATTCCCCTACTAGAAGCTGGTGGTGCTGTGATAGCTACACAAATCCCCCTTCAGAAGTAAAGATTTACTGTCCCAGTAAGAGACAGCCCCTGCCTAGAACCAACTATATAATTTGTGGGATCCAGTACAAAAGTAAAATGTGGGGCCTGGCATCTTGTTCAAATATTATAAGAATTTCAAGGTGGTGGAAAAGAGAATTAAACCAAATATGGGGCTCTTCTGAGCACAGGGTCTTGTGGGTCTGCATGGGTTGCACGCCTAGGAAGCCCATCTGCCCTTACCTGCTAGTCAACTGTAATCATAGTCTCAGCAGAAGGCAGCTGCCTCATCCAAAGTCAGCCCTTCCCAGAGTGGACAAAATCCAATAGTTGGATTGACACAGGGATACAAAGTCCTGGCCTCCTTCACCTCAACTTTGGACAAATCTGTAGGGGTAACTCAGCTTCAAAGCTGCTAGTAGTGTTGGCTGAGTACTCCTTTGAGACTACCTCATACCTCAGTTATCCGAATACAAGGTCTGGCTTCGTTTCCTCCCCTTTTCTTCCTTTCTTCTCCCTCTCCCCTCCCCTCCCATCCCCTTTCCTTCTTTTCCACAAGTGTTGATTGCATTCTTTAATAAAACTCTTGCATATTACTGTCTCCTAGAGGCTGCTTCTCAGAGAACCCAACCTGTGAAACCACACTTAAAAACAAAAGCAAAAACAGAAAACAAAAAAAAAACCTGCACCTACAAACACAATAAACATTGGCACAGCAGCCTTTCCCATGTATATTATTTAGCCACATATCAATATTCACATGGCAGTGAGTTGTTGTATGGTAGAATGTACTACGGAACCTATAGGAGGGTTAGAGTCTGTGGAATTGTATTTAACATCCATGTTTGATTTGCCCCTTGCTACAATTTATTAAGTAGTTAATGTGGTAAGTATTTTATATAAATTAGGTTATTTAATTCTCATAATAAATCTTTCAGGTATATATTCCAATTATCTCCATTCTACAAATGAAAAATAAAAGTAACAATAGAGAAGTTAAGTAATCTTTCCACAGTCAAAGATGAAAGTCTACCTGTTAAATCAAAGCTAGAGCCTTTGATTCCTACCCTATAATGTCTGTCTAAATGATACTTTTCCCTCCTTGGCTTTTCTTGATGAACAGGAATGCCTTCAAGTCAGAAGTCCCAATGTGAACACCCAGTGTATAATAGCAATCCTGAGTTTCTCAAATCCCCATTTTTTCCAAGAAAGACTTGTTTTCAAAACTAGCCCTTGACCAACTCAAGGGAACTTCACTCTGAGCCTTGGAATGTCCTACTTAATAACCATATTTGTACACCTGAGGCTTGGTCCACACTGTACAAGTTTGACCAGCTGTTTTAGGTTAATGATATGATTTATGGTGAACACCAGTTTTTGCACTGGAGGTTAGAGTCTGAGTAACCAAAATCAGTCATATAGGTGTTACATGCTTACATGACTGACCTCCAATAGAAACCCTAGACATCAAAGTTTGGGTGAGCTTTCCGGTTGTCAACACTTTGCATTTGCTCTCACACATGAGTGCTGGGAAAATTAAGTGCACTCTGTACAATTCCACTGAGATGAGATAACTGAAAGCTTTGTTTCTCTTTTACTTTAGCCCATGAGCCTTTTCCCTTTGTTGATTCTCATCTCTATTCTCTCACTGTAACAAATTATAACCACAAATATAATAGTTTCTGATTCCTGTAAATCCTTCTAGTGGATCATTAAGTCTGACAGTGATCTTGGAGACCATGCCACATAGCAACTGGAGAAACAACCTCACACTGAACAGAGCAAGATAGACAAATGAATCTTCCCTTCTTGTTGCCTTTGTTGCTGTCTACCTCAGGACCTATGAGGTTCTGCTGAAACTGAATGTATCAACCCTCCAGAGAAGGAATCATGGGTAGGACATTAAAACCATTGTTCTCTCACTTGCATATGTACCTAAGCTGGAGGAATGTGCATTTCCTTAGTAAATGTTTTTACTATGTAGGAAGAGATAGGTTCTGTTTGAGACTATATACTTTTTAAAAATATTTTAATGTTTATTTTTGAGAGAGTGAGAGAGACAAAGCGCAAGCCGGGTAGGGGCAGAGAGAGAGACAGAATCCAAAGCACGCTTCAGGCTCTGAGCTCTCAGCACAGAGTCCAACGCAGGGCTTGATCTCACGGATGGTGAGATCATGACCTGAGCTGAAGCCGGATGCTCAACAGACTGAGACACCCAGGTGCCCCAAGACTGTATTTTGATCATGGTAGAGACAAAAGTCTAGAGCATGGGAGTCAGATGATGCTGAGGTTTTATCAAAAGGAAAGGAGTTACAGTATAGGGTCAGAAGGGAAAAAAAGAAGGGACAAGGAGAAGTTGAGAGGAATAAGAATGGAAAAAAGTTAGCATGGAAGAGAGGTCAGGTGGCTGAGGACCAAACTATTAAACACTTATCATAAATTATTGTATATCTATAACCCTGGCTAGCTTTTCCTCAAGGGAAAATGAGGCAGCAGATGAAATGCTCAAAGTTCTGCTACTGAGAGGATTTTCCTCCACCACAGCACTTGACAGCCTCTTTAGGGTGGGGTTGTAGTGCTACTACTGTTCAGCTTCTCCTCGTGCCAGCATATGGTGCAGAATTATTTTCTTCTTCAATAGACTGTCACAGTGTACACTCCTTGAAGCCATAAGTGCAGAATGAGAAGGAGGAATGCTGGGAGGAGAGGCCATGGGTCCATCCCTATCTCCCACAAATGATTTGAGCACCACTGGATCTGTTAACTCATGGCTCAAGTGGCAGATAAGCTTGTATAGCAGCCTAGACCCCTGTGTAACCTTTTAATTTTCTGGGCCCTAGTCAAAACTTGCAACTTTTTGGTTTACTAGGTTTACTAGGTCAGAGTAATATGTGCAAATGAAATACATGTTTCCTTCAAAATCTAAAAAAAAAAAAAAAAAGCATACCAAGTGTTATGCCTCTTTCTTAGTGGTAGGAGGAATCAGATACAGCAACCTGTCCTTCATTTTGGCAGAGATAACTTGGCATGGCTCAGTCCACTGAGCAAGGGTTGGTACACTATGGCCCATGAGTTAAATTTAGCCTTCAGCTTCTTTTTATATAGTCCACAAGCTAAGAATATGTATATATTTTTACATTTTAAAAAGTTATGGAGATGAAGAAGAGATGGAGAAGAAGAATAAGGAGATGGAGAGAAGGAAGAGGAGAAGGAAAGAAGAAAGAGAAGAAAGGGGAAGAGAAAGGAGAAGGGGAGGAGGAGGAAAAAAGAGGAAGAGGTGAAAAAGAAACAGAGACTGTGTGTGACATAAAGCCTAATATATTTACTAATTTATGGGCCCTTTACAGAAAACGTTTGCCAGCTGTAAGGGTTTGTACATGTCTTTTCCTGCCCATAATGGCTTTCACTCCATAGGCCAAAGAAACAATATGAATATTCAGATAGCTGACAGCATGTTCTATTCCAATTATGAATTTCAAGTTGGGGTAATAACCACAAGATTAATTCAAGGACCCATTGAGCCCACAGTGAGATGGACTCAATTCAAAACCCCACTGATCACCTGACAGACATAAGCCCCTTCTCTGACTGATGGACCACAGTAGCATTTGGGGTGACTAGGAATTAGTTTCAGTTCAGAGCCATTGTCCAATCATTCCTAAAATGTGTGATTATTTCCCTTCTGCAATGCATAGTCATTCTGGCAAATGGAGTCAGGTTTATTTAGAGAAGGTGAGGAGGAAGATTTACAGTAAAATTTTTGGCTGAGGGAGGGGTACTTTGTCAAGGGGACCTAGCCACCCCTTCATTTAAGGCTCCCTGGGTGTTAATGGTTAGCTAATGGTTAAGTTTGGAAATTTGTCAATGGGCTGTGACTTCTGTTAACTAGATCTAGAGCTTTTTGGCTTATATAAATAATATAAGACTTTAGTAGGCTGCCCATCTATTCTACTTCTAGGAGCACCATAGCTAACCAAAGCCAAAGATCTTTATGACTCAGGTCATTCTGATATCCACATTGTCTTTCACAATCAGGTGATGCAACTTGACTTCTGCAACCCTAGAGTGTTATCATCTCCATTGAATTCTGGGAGTCCAACCCTCCATCATTCTGGCCTATAGGGAATACCTCTACCCCAGAGCTCTTCAAGAATGCTAGGACTCCTCTCTTAAATGTATTTCTCAGACACTTAGTAAAGAAAATTTACTCTTCTAGAGAATCTATTCAGGGGGAAGACAAGCATATCTTGCATGATAAATCCACAGTAGCATCCCAGTAACTTTGGATATTTTCCTACTTAGTATAGCAAGGTCTGGCCTTTCAACCTCTTTTAGTATAGGCCACCCCCAAGTCCAGGTTTGAAATAAACAACTATGTAAGCTGTTAGAGCCATACACAGCTCCTTAGGCTAATACACAGCAATGAAAAATTCTGCTTAAACAAATTTCAATAAATTTGGCTGGATCCAATTTTGTACTGCTTCAACCCTGATCTCACATCACTAGGATGCATTCTCATATTGTTCTTTAGACTTCAGTGGAAATAAATTGGCAAATAATGTGCAATTTTTTTTAGTATATATACCTTCTCACTAACCACATTCTGTGCTTCATGAATTCCATTGGGACTTGAATTTGTTTATATGTTTCAAAGCAATGAGAAGTAACGAAGGTAGGTCATGAGGTTGATTGGTAGTTTCTTACAAGGCAACTACCTCAGGAAAGCCCATTTGAGTGTCTTTAAACAAAGGGAAACAAATATGCTCACATAGAGGAGAGTTGATTCTACTGGAAAAGAAGACTAAAAAATATGTGAGTTCAAGGACCATAGCTTTATCAAATTCAACCATATGATCCTGTTACATCAACAAGGTCCTACTCCTTCTCAATCAATAACATAATTTTAATGTAAGACATATATATGCATTTGATTACAAGTGCCTAAATATAAGAATTTAAATAGATATTTTTTCTATTGCATGCCTTGGCACACCAGTATTACCTTTACCACTAGGAAAGGGTTATTAATACACTTAAGTCTAACCAAATAACAGAACAAATTCCAGATATCTCAGAACCCTTCCAGAGAACTCATACTTAAGATTAGATTCCTCGTGAACAACTTCTAGTGATACTCACGTATCAGTCAGGGTTTGATTCAAGAAGAAGAACTAGTAGAAATGATGTGAAAATAGTGGATTTATTATAGAAATTCACCTTACAGTACTATAAGACTTTACTGCATATGTTTACACATGCTTGTTGCTTCTGAATCTGAGCCAGAGTCTAGAGTCATTACAGCAGACAGTTGAGAGAGAGACAGATGGGTGTAAGGACAGATGGATATAAAGTGTATGGTGAGGGAGGGATGAAGAGAAGGGTGGGGAGCAAGAACTAAAAGCAATCTGTGAGAATGATCAGGGAACCTCAAGAACAACCTGGAGCCTTCTTTGGTCTCTCACCTCTTCCAAGCCTGGGACATGTGGGTGATGTGCATGGGAATGTGACACCCTTTATCATGGAATTAAAGGAGGAGATTTGGAGAATGTTGCAGGAGCTGCAGGCGTAGTTGTTGTCTGGCAGTAACAAGATGAGTCAGGAGATCCACACGATGGATGAGCTAGCACCTAACTGAATGCTGACCTTCCAAGCACAATCCTGGCTGCTGCTTCACTCCCATCTTCCCAACCTCATGTAAATTCCTCTTGGGACTAAACTAGCTCAGAACAACATAAGGAAGAGAGCGTCAGCTTAGATAAGTTGTCAAAGATGGTTTGCTATGTAAAAATAGTAACTGAAATAATATATTAAGTATACTTGGATTTCTTGTGAAAGAGAGTAAATGTTTTGATTCAGGTTGGTTTGGAGCAGCAATAGTGAGCCCACAGCGGATGGAGTGGAACAGGGCGAACTGGAAGCTGGCATATCTGGATTAGACATATGGTGGCCATTAGGGGACTAAATAATAGGATCTTCAGAAAAATGGAGAATTTGGTGTTTGATATGCACATGCAAGTTCGTAAGGAGAAAAACCAGTGAGTCTCTTCAGGTGCTTTGTTATCGCCCCAACAAATGATAAATTAGGGAGGAAAGATCATAGAAATACATTTGGCTAAAGCCTACTAAAAAAAAATGTTTCTTCCAAGTATCTACAAAGAGGGTTGACCTATGAATGGTAGTTCTCACACTGAAGACTATGACCTCACGAAAAGTGGTTGACTCAGGATCTGAGGGAGAGAAAGAACAAGATCCTTTCTCATGAATTTTGGCAGCTCCTTAAATAGAGAGTGAGAAGCAGCACATGGAGGAGAGATGGAGGAAGAGGAAGCCCTGTGTCAGCAGGAGTGGAGGCAGCAGGAACAGGAACCACCCATCTGTTTATGGTACCACATGATAGCAGCCACTGCAGTGGCTAGCTAAGCACCAATAGCAGACCAAAGCCTGAGACATATGCAGGGAGCACCCAAAAGTTCCCAGGTGACTATGTTCAGCAGACACAGCAGGACCATGCAGCCCAAAGCTGTTATTCCCAGTTCAGCACAGAGCATAACAGAGAGGGAAAATATTTGCCCACATTAAGATTTACAGACTAATCATAAGTTCAGGACCCAATTAGTTATTTCGGGAAATGAGGAGTCATTTGGGGAGCTGAAAGCTAGGTCTCTGTATGGACAGGGCACATGCCTTCTATCGAGGAAGTAAGGAGTGATTAACTGCATTTTTGGAGATTATCATTCAGGAGCAATTCATTGACATTCAGAGAAATTAGCTTTCCCATGCTTAGATTATATGTGATTTTTTAACGATGTCTGTGTGCTTTCATTTTTATCTCTACTTACCTAATGTAAACTTTAAGATGGAATTCTATAGCTGATTCATATCCCAGAGTTTTAGGTTTTTGATCATATAATTCCTAAAGACTATTCACATTTCAAGCAACTCTCAGTTGTCTTTGTTAATATAACAGAATACGTTTGCTTATTTATTTATTTTTTGCTTATTGGACTCAATTAGAATACAGCTGTAAATGTTTTGAAAGGGTAAATATTTTGCTACTTTATTCAATGAGATACACATTTATACTCTGTAATAAACATTATTTCTATATTATGAAAATCACTATCCAACACAGGTTAAGTAGTAATTGAATATACTGATAATAAAATCATTGTATTTGAAAACAGCAGAGAAGTTCTAGCCTGCTAAAGTACTGCTGATTAAACATAAATATGGAAAGTATGAGAAATTTGAAATTTTTGAGATTCTGCCTTCTATGACTGCATAAACATCTGCATGCATGAACATTTTGCATATATTTGTGGTATTGAGATATTCTAAATTTACACTTGAAATATTACCAAAAATGTTAGGTTTCCTTCTTTTTTTTTAGATACACACAAACAAAAAATGTTGTTACTTTTTCTGTAACAGGGTGAGAACATACATGTGAAACTGAAAGAGAAAAAAATAAAGTTGGTGATATTTCTCTAAACATAGTGGTTTATTTAGCCTGAGAAAATAAAAGGGAAATTTCTCTACTACTGCCACCTTGTGGTTTACTATGTATGGACAGACTGGAAAAGATCATTAACTACAATATTTTGAATGTTTTCTTCTGTTTTTTGTTTTTGTTTTTGTCTTTGTTTATGTTTTTTAAATAGAGAAGAGCTATCTAGGAGCTGAATGACCAGTTATGTGGAAATAAATAATTCACCATAACACTAATACATGACAATTACATTGATATACCTCATTTCTCAACTACTTATGGTAAGTAGAGTATGTGTTATATAACATAGATGCAAATTTTACCTTGAAGGAATCTTAGGGATAATCTAATAAATCACTTAATATTACAAGTGTGAAAAATCAAGTATTTTCTTTCTATTATATCATGATTGAGTAGATAGAAAAGGACAAATACAAAATGTGGTTTTTTAAATTGTATAGGACAAAAGTTTTTAGGGAAAAAAAATTAGTTTTAGAATACTTAGAAGCAATATTATGAAATCAAAAGTGATTAAATTCACATGTTTAGTGCTTGTCATGTACAACGCTATTTTTGAAATAATTTCTTTCTTCTCCTATCCAATAGCAGAATCCCTACTTTTTTTTTTCTTTTTGAGAGAGAAAGAGCATGTGAGTGGGAGAGAGGGGTAGAAGGAGAGAGAATCTTAAGCAGACTCCATGCTCAGCTCAGAGCCTGACAAAGGTCTCCATCCCACTACCCTAGGGTCATGATCTAAGCCCAAATCACAAGTCCGACGCTCAACAAACTGAGCCACCCAGGCGCCCCAGAATCCCTACTTTTAGTTGGTGTTTTTCCTCAGCTTTTCTTAAAGGCAGGCATGGCTAGCTATGTGACTAAATCCTGACCCACAGTATATAAGAGCAAGTGATTTGCACAGTTTTTAGGTTACTCCTTACAGGGTAGGCTGTGCTCTTTCTTCATGTTGAAAATAGACATGGAGGTGAGTTCTTTTGGATCATGTGGATGAGGAAAACCCACAAGGATGGAAGAACAAAACACTAGAAAGAACTTGGGGTCCTGACACCATGAGTAACCACACCAGCTCTGAACTTAACACTCAAACTCTGAAGTGTAAGAAAAGTAAGTTTCTACCTCATCTCTGTTATTTTGGGACTTTTTATTCTAGCTAAATTTATGTCTGAACTAGTAAAATGTGACTTTTTTTTTTTTTTTTTTAATGAGTAGCTGACAATTTCAGATGCTGCAGAAAAATAAAGTAAGACAAGGGGCACGTATTAGTTTGCTAGAGCTGCCAAAACAAAATAGCATGGACTGAATTACTTAAATAATAAAAGTCTGTTGTGTTTTTTATCTCAGTTCTGGAGGCTAGAAGTTCAAGATCAAGATGTCAGAAGAGTAGGTTTCTTCAGAGTCCTTGCCCCTTGGCTTTCAGATGGCTGCCTTTTCACTGTGTCCTCACATGATCTTTCCTTGTGTGCAGGTATGTGTGTCCCAATCTCTTCTTGCTATTAAGACACCAGTCATATTGGATTAGAAACCAACTTAATGACCCAATTTTAACTTCAGCACCTTCGTAAAGATCTCTCCAAATGCAGTCACACTTTGAGGTACTATAAGGGTTAGGACCTCAACACAAGAATTTTGAAGATATGCAATTCATCCCCAGAGTGAAAGTGTTTATTGGTTAAATTAAAAATGCTATATATCAGGTACTTTAGATCAACATACCTGTTGCCCAAACCAAGGTATAAATATTTGGGGTAAGTCTCCCTTAAAGAAAAATATCAAACTCTCAGTTTTTGTGTGCCTCCATTAATAATTTGTTTTCTCTGGCCTATGTGTCCTTTCATTTCTTTTTTCAACCTCAAAAGGTTAGTCAACTTTCACTGTCCTTTGTGGATTCAGCCCTTTGTCCTTTTCACCCCTGTATCTACTTTCTTTCACAAAGACAACTCATCTAGTCACATAGCTTCTAATATCCCCTGCCTCGGTCTTTCCACACATCTCCAGGCTCATAAATTTCACAAATTGTCTATTTGACATATCTATGTGGATATATAACAGATATCACAAACATAATGTGCCCAAAAGATCCCTTGATTTCTTCCCCTAAATCATTTTCCTCCCAGGTTTTCTCATCTTCATAAATGGAACCACTACCTATAGGCTTTCTAAAGCCAAATCGTAGGTATAATCCTCAATTTCTCTCACTCATCACCCCCAACTCTCCAGCGTCCTCAGAATCCACCATGAAACTGAATCAATTATTCTGCCAAAACATACCTAGATTCCATACCTCCTCTGCATCTTTACTGTGGTGATTGTAGCTCAGGCACCACAATCTGTCATGGCAACCCTTGCACTAGCTCCTAACTGGTCTTCGTGTTTCTACTCCTGATTCGTACAGTTCATTTTCAAATCAGCATCCTCAAATCATGGGTGCCTGAGTGGCTCAGTCAGTTAAGCATCAACTTCAGCTCAGATCATGATCTCAAGGTTCTTCAGTTCAAGCCCCGCATCAGGCTCTGTGCTGACAGCTCCGAGTCTGGAGCCTGCCTCAGATTCTTTGTTTCCCTCTCTCTCTGCCCCTTCCCCCACTCATGCTCTCTCTCTCTCTCTCTCTCTCTCTCTCTCTCAAAAATAAAAATTACAAAAATTTTAAACATGAATCAGATCATGTCGCTCTCCTGCTTTAAATTCACTAATGATTTTCCTTTGCACAAGAAGTAACATCTAAATCCTTCACTATAACCATGTGGGGCCCTATATAATCAGCTCTCTGGCTCCCCTCTCATGATGAGACTGCATCTCATGCCATTCTCTTCCTTGCTCATTTTGCTCCTCTATGATGGTTCTCCTCTTGTGTTGTGAATGCTTTAACTTCATCGACTATTTGAAGTCTTTTCTCTTCCAAAAGGTCATTCAGGTTTCCACTCCAATGTTACCTTTCAGTAAGGCCTTCCCTGACTACCCAGTATAGATCTCAACCTCAGCACTCTTTATCACATAAGTCTCTTTAATGTTCTGTAGAATACTTCCCATATCTGAATTTGTTATCTTGAATTTCCCACTTGCTGAATTTAACTTATTTGTTAATTTAGGAATAGTTTATCTTCTCCACTATAACATCAACTACCTGAATGCAGAGACCTCATCTGCTTTGGTGGCCACATTATCCATAACACCTAAAATAGGGTCTGGCAACAAATATTTTTGAATAAATGATGCATGAATGTCTTAAACTGCTTTGTGGAATGTAGATTATAATCTATGATGACAGGCCAGAATCTGGGTGACCAGAACTTGAGAGAAGATAATGCAATCGTCAAGACACAACTCACAACATTTATGACAATTTCCTCCTTGAAATGAGATTTAAGATATCTAAGTGCTCTCTTAGGGGGATATTCTTTGCATTCATATATTCTAATAGTTCTGAAATCCTTATCCCTTGAACTAACCATTTCCCTGAAGTCTAGACATAACTATCAAAGTAATTCTTAGACATTATCTGTAAATCTCACAAGTACCTCAAACACAGCATGTTGAAAAAATATAGTGTTTTGTTTCTTCCTTTTCCTCTCTGGAAGTAAAAAAAAAAAAAATCTGCAAACTTTTGGTCCTAATTCCACAACCAGATATATGATATTGAGCCATTTTGCCTCTTCAAGTCTGCTTCACCATTAAAATTAAAGATCACATCTAGGTGACCTCAATTGTTTCTTATAACTTTATCTTTCTATGATGTAATGGCTGAGTAATGTTAAGCCATTTTCCCTCCAAATTACTGTACCTAAGTAGCCCCAAAAATGATTAAGCAACCAATTGCCCCACTGGACCCAGAGTGGACATAGTCAAATAAACACTGAATGTAAGATCATTTGCTGATAGGGCCTGTCATTCCAAGCAAATCATTCCAAGCTCTGTAACTCAAGAACATTTTTAAACAGACATACCTCTGACAATCACACTTTCCACTTACTTATTATTTATGTACCAGGTAATTTGTAATTTAGAGCCAAAACAGACCCACAATCCACTCTGTAGTACTTTACTTTCCTATGTTCTGTTTATGTTTAAAATTTCACTGAACATCTTTCTCTTCTTTGAAGAAATTCTAGAATATTTACACCTTCCTGTCACTACCTTTAACACTCATTTGTCAGTTGCCTTGTTTTTAAAGCCATTCTATATAGTCTCTCACACAGTTCCCCGCCCCCCCAACCGCCATGGCATTGAGTATTGTTCCTTGCATATGGTGTGTGATTGGTAAATATATGAGAATAGGGATTACTATCATACTGAAACCTACCCTTATCTCTACAAAAACAAAAACACTGTTAAGACAAATTTGGGTGCCATAGATCAAGAAATACAGCCAGCTGGCAACACAGCAACAGATAAAGAAAGGTCTCAGGGTCCACTCATAAATTTTATAGATTACTTCTTTACATTTTACATTAACTTCCCCAATCCTTTTTGAATCCCCTCCATCACTACAGCAATTCACAACCAGTATGAAACAGGATTATGATCAAAATAAGCAAAAAAAAAGCCATTTGGATATTTATTCTTAGGACTAAGTCCAACATTCTTATCTTCTATATGCAAAATATTACAATATTGACCTACTATGCCTACTAGCTAATCCTGCAAATACTTCCCATGTATCCAAGCACAATAACTCAGAAAGGCTATAGAGAGTATTGTTCATAGAGTCAAGGAAGCTGATTCTTCACGGCCCTGGCCTTACATTCCCCTTAAGAGGTTTGAATTATGTATTCATAACTTTTTATTCTTTTTCTTAAAGTGAGCTGCACAAATTGTATGAGTTTTGGACCCCACGAACCCTGGATCTACCCTTAAGTACTTGGTATACCACTTAAATATGTATGTGTCTTCCCATAATGTCTAGCATCCATCCCTCAAGATACACCAAAATGACATAAAATATCACAGAACTAAAACATAAAAGTCAAGGAAGTGGTTCATAGATTAATTTGCTACAAAAGAGTCTTTAAAATCCCTTAAGCAGTTGGAATGGAATGTCAAGCATGTACAAATCTACTTCTACTTCTTCGATTATGAAAATGCAGTATGCTGAATAAAAAGGTTGTTATTAATAAAATAGTTACCAAGCATGGTTTAGATAATGAAATTCACCTCATAGAAGGTGTCATTAATCATAGTTTTCTTAATAGAAGAAAAAAAAATATGTTGGTGTGGAATCAAGGGAAGCTGAACAGGGAAAGTTAAAAGGATTTTCTTTGCTAAAGGGTAATCCAATACAGCTGTCCATATGGTGATGAGGACTGCTCTTTTGGGACTTTTCCATGAATGATGAGTTTGTCATAAAAGATCAAGATTATAGGATTCCTCATAAGATGAGAAAAATCTAAGAGATACTCAGAGAAACATAAATAGAACCTAGCATTATTGTCCCCACTTAACAAACAGTGTTAAGTGAAGACTAAAGATAGTATGTCACCAGCAACCAATACAACACATATATAATAAGCAGCCGGCTTACATTTAAACTATATTTGCAACATAGAATACAAAGGGCAAAAACTATACTGCATCTATTGGAGGGGGAAAAGAGGCTTTTAATTATTAGAGGGAGAAGACTACACAAGCATCCTAGCAGATAGAAAAACTAATAAAAATGACAGGTGAGGTGAGTTTGTGAGAAAGGAGAAAAAGGGAATGGCACCAATATTTTTTTTCTATGTTGAGCAAATAATGAAGATGAGAGACAACAATGAGGAAGAAACACCTCTCTATGTTATTCCCTTTAGAGGATTCAAGAGAGATGATATGTGAGTTTTCTCCCTGGGGCACCTCACAATTTGAAAGGAACAAATAATCGGACTGAAGGTCAGGAGACTACGAGATGGTGACCCCTGCATATAGGTCTGAAGAGAATAATCCTTGGGGAAGGGAGAGGGGAGTGGCAGCTAGCACAAAGAAGAATGGGATTTAGAGTCAAAGTAATCTGAAATCTAATTGTGATAACCTTATCAGATTTAGAGACCTGGATGAATAAAATGGTATTCAATGAGATGTGTTTAAGGACCCAAAAGTTTCAAGTCAACATTTCCGTAACTAAAAAACATCTACTTTATTTATTTTGTTTTCATTAGCAAGGGAAAGGTTTTTTTCTCTTGGTTTTTCAAATGCTGTGGCAGAACATTTCCTTAGGACAAATCAGTGTCACAGATAGGATGCATCTAAAATTTTAAATGTGTTTTGGTGTTTGGTCAAGAGATCACCTCTGATCAATTGGCCGGCTTACTTGGGAGTGGAGGGGGAAGGTGAGCACCTTGGGACCTCAAAGGGCAGCTCAGGGTCTGCGGAAGGGAAAGGTTCATTATTTGCACCACGCTACTGAGATGGCAGCCCCAGAACTTGCAAGACATTACTTCAGTATGACAATTTATTTCTAGTTAACCTTTGCACAATTGCCTGTATTTAATGCTGGAGTTCACGGACAAAGCTTGACAAAACCTATATTACAGTGCTTAATTTATATATAGTAAGCTATAATATGGTTAATTAGAAATTGATCAAAATTTCTTCTTCCATAAAAGAGGGCAGAGTTTAGTTAGGCTACTTCCTCAGCAGTTTAACTTTCCGATGTGGTTTAAAGGTTAAAATAAATTAGTAACCTGTTCTCCAGTAGGAGTTAAGTAACTTGCCAAGCAAAGAAACTTCAATATCTGCTTTGCTGCCATTTCATTCCTGCAACAGCTTTTAGTTCCATGAAGCAGTTTTAAATTATTAGGGTACAACAACAAAAAATTATATGAAAAGAATACTGGGCCCCATTTGGCAGCATTATTTATATGAAGTCTATTCAAAATTTGATGGGTAGACTGGATAGCCTCTGATAATATAGAGGCCCATGATGATTTGGCATTATGTCTTGAAAAAGGATAATCATACACATGAAACCTCTGAGAATGCTGGAGGACATATTGAAATACACTCCTAGATACTAATGAGAGGTTTATAAATTGGTATAAACATTTCTGGAACAAGTCAACAAATTCTATTAGAAAAAAAATGTATCATTTATATTTCTTATGAATAATTTTCATCTTCAGAGTATATCCTAAGGAAATAGAAATTCAATCAAAGATGAATGTGAAATTATGACTGTCATAGAATTATTTGTGATATTGAATTAGTGGAATCGGCTTTACAGATGAACAAGAGGGAACTGTTTAAGTAAAGTACTCCATATTCAAGTTGAAAAAGTATCCAAAAAGTCCTTAATCATGAAGTCTGCAAAAATATTAAAGACAGAAAAAAAATGTTTACATTATAATTTCGTTAAAAGATAGAATATGGCTAATTCATGATACAACTATAGCTAGAGGCATAGCTAGATAGAGAATAAATAGGAGATATAAGCAGTCGAAATCTCTTAGAATTATGGGAAATTTTTATTTCTGCATTTTCTACAATGTGCATGCATCACTAATGTAAACATACTGAAGATGTGAATATTTCTTTTACTTGAACATTTGAAGACACTGAATAGCTCTATCCCTCATAAATGCTGAAATTATTTGTATGAACCAGAAGTTAGACATGAATATACCATTAACTGTCTTTGATCAAATTAATTCTGGGGCACCTGGGTGGCTCAGTCAGTTAAGCGTCTGACTTCAGCTCAGGTCACGATCTCGCCTTCCGTGAGTTCGAGCCCTGCGTCGGGCTCTGGGCTGATGGCTCAGAGCCTGGAGTATACTTCTGATTCTGTGTCTCCCTCTCTCTCTGCCCCTCCCCCGTTGATGCTCTGTCTCTCTCTGTCTCAAAAATAAATGAACTTAAAAAAAAATAATAATTCTTATCAGAACAACCCTAAATATATCAGCTTGGACTTTTCAGTAGGTCTTGTTAAAACTAGGACAGGTGGAGTAGAAAAATTTATTAATATTATTTTTTAAATTGCCATGGAAACTTTAATACGAAAAAGGAAAGGAAAGGAAGGAAGGGATGGAGGAAGAAATGAAGTTAAGAAAAGAGGAAGAATAGAAAGAAAAGTATAGAAAAAAAGAGCAAACAAAAATAGTCATTTTAATTCCAGGGGAAGGGGGAAATTCATGAAGTCCCTTAATGTAACCTATGGGTTTATCCAACACTGTGTACTCTGGATGTAATTGGACCTAGTCTTAAAGTTTCTGGGACAATAAAATCAATAGGTATCCCCTTTCTATGATTTCCAATTTTTTGTTTTCTACAAAGATGAGAAAATATTCTGCGATCTAGATTAAATTGGGGAGGGCTAAGATAGGTTCCTCCAGATAACCAAAGCTATTACGTATAGATCAGTACTGCAGTGATGCTTACAAATAAGATCAAGATACCAAGACTCCCTTTGGTAACTTCTTAGAACTGTCCAAATTCTGTCTTACTGCTCAGCAAGTGGACAACATATGCCCAAATATGACTGGATCATACCAGGTGACCCTGTGGTGGTCACACAAACATTCATGAAAACAGCTAATGGGAAATGCAAAGCTAAGAATAATTAGATACTGACTCTAACCATATGGACCATCTGCCAAACAGCCAAAGCCCGGAAAGCTGATGTACAGCAGATGGTGAGTCTGGCTGTTTTTGTGGGTATTGGACGCTTGGTAATGAATCAGAACACCTATTTAAATGTTATTTTATATAAAAGTTTTGATGATATGAGACAAGATCCCATGATTTCACTCAGAACCAAATGCATATCTGGTCATTCTAGAGTAAATAAAATAGATACGGATAATGGTTAAGATTTTATCCATTAAGATTTTTTTTCCGTGAAGGTACTTTTTTCCCTTTTCTGTGGTATTTTTCTTATGAATTTTGACCACTTCTATGATAAAAACCAATGTTTATTTATTTACTTAAAGGGCAGCAACCAATTCAGTGCTTTTCTTTCTGTTTTATATCCACTCCAAACAAAAGAGGTAAACCCGGAAACTAGTTCCCCAAGCATGTTTGGCAATCTATAGATTGTTGAGGGGTTTTACTACCATGTCTCAGCCAGAGTCAAGTGAAAAGAATCAGAATGAATGCAGAGGAGAGAAAAAGTAGCCAGAATCTGCTTATTCAGTTACCAGAGGTAAAGTCTGGGGCAGAAGGATAATCCATTTGCAAAGACTAGCTCTGACCTGTTAGAGAACAGTCTTTGTTAGTACTGAGAAGTAGTCTATAAATTGGGCACAGAAACTAGAAATCCAGAAGAGTGGTACACATTTTCAGTGCAGGTGGGAGGCAGACATAGTTCTGGGAGAGATGATTATGGGAATCATGCCAGCTGTCACTAGAACAGTATCCCAGTAGGGTATTGAGGTTCATGTCAAATGGTTTGGGGTCAGGGCAAGTCCCATGCATGGGTAAACGGGTGGCATGGGAGGCAGGGCATGAATGACTTTAAGTACTTGGCAAAATGAAAAATGAAAACCAAGCAAAAGGCCTTGAAAATGCTAATACTGTTCATAAGGGAATCAAGACGTTAGACAGAGAAGTTAGGAGTTTTCTAATTTCAATGTCATATCAGTACCTGGGTTTTCAATTGCCACATAGATCTCAAGAAAGGTTGGCTGCAGAGATTCAAGAAATGATGAAAAGGGTGGGCACTGGGTGGCATAACTACACACTTGTTAGGAATAACAGAGGCCCAGGTCTTCTAGATAGCATCCTGGCACAATCCGTGAAGAACTGAGCGGGGTAGAGGCCGAGAAATTAAATTAGGGCCTGACCATGTCTCAGAGTGGAACATAAGTTCTACTCAGATAAAGTATTCTTCTGTTATAATTTATCTGAGTCACCACTTCACATATATATGCTGTTGGACCCCAGGAAAACTAGCTCAGGTTCAAATGTTTACATCACCATTTCTGGGCATAGGCAATGCAAAGTTTGTATCTTGTCACTTATAGGACATTCTATGAATTAAAAAGCATATACTTGATATGCTGATATTAATAAAACATATAAAAATATTTGCTTGCCGAGCTATAATCCTCAATATTGATATATGAAAGGAACATATCAGTAGATCAAGAAGTGAATTTCATTGCCATATGAGACAGCGAAGATAGTCCTTTCATAAATAAATATCTTAACCCCAAATGGCTTTGTATAAATATATATACTAGGTACAAGATGGAAACAGGCACAGGCATGGAAATGAAATTAAAAACAAAGACATCATCCTAAGTGTCCATTGATAGATGAAAGGTTAAAGAAGATGTGATATGTATACAACGGAATATTAGCCATAAAAAAAATGAGATCCTGCCATTTGCAACAATATGGGTGGAATTAGAAGGTATTATGCTAAGTGAAATAAGTCAGACAGAGAGAGACAAATGGCATATGATTTCATTTACACGTGGAATCTAAAAAACAAAACAAATGAACAACAAAAAATAGAAACAAATCCATAAATATAGAGAAAAAACTGGCGATTGCTGGGGGAAGGAGGGGCAAAATAGGTAAAAGGGAGTGGGAGATACAGGTTTCCAGTTATGTGAATAAGTTATAGGGATGAAAGATACAGCATAGGAAATATACCATTTCATAGTGACAGATGGTAGCTACACTTAGAGTGAGGATAGCATAATATATAGAGTTGTCAAATCACTATGTTGTACACCTGAAACTAATGTAGCATTGTGTGGTAGCTATACTTCAATAAAATAAATAAAATAGGGGCGTCTGGATGGCTCAGTGGGTTAAGCAGCCAACTCTTGGTTTTGGCCCAGGTCATGATCTTGCGGTTTGTGCGTTTGAATCCTGCATCCGGCTGCTCACAGACCATGCAGAGCCTTCCTGGGATTCTCTCTCTCTCCTCTCTCTCTGCTCTTCCCCTGCTCCTGTTGTTACTCCACACCCTTGTCTGCATTTTGTATCGTCAATTCTGGGTGTTGGCTATTTTAATGGATGTGGGGTGACATCTCATTTTAATTTTCATTTCCCTGATGACATAAAACACAGAGTATCTTTTCAAATGTGTATCTGCCATCTACACATCTTCCTTGATGAGAAGTCTATTAAGATTTTTTTAGCCCATTTCATAATTGGATTGTTTGTTTTCTTATTGTTGAGTTTTGAGGGTTCTTTGTATACTCTGGATAATAGTTTTTTCTCAAACATCTTTGTAAATATTTTCTCCCAGCCTGTGGCTTAACTTTTCATTGTCTTGACAGTGTCTTTTGCTGAGCAGACTTATTTTTTTTTTTAATTTGAATGAAGTTCAGCTTAACAGTTATTTATTTTAGGAATCATTTCTTTGGTGTTGTAGCAAAAATATCATTGCCATACTCAAGGTCATCTAGATTTTCTCCTATTTATCTTCTAGGAGGTTTATAGTTTTATATTTCACATATATGTCTGTGATTCTTTTAAGTTATTTTTGTGAAGGGTACAAAGTCTACATCTAGATATTTTCTCTTTCTCTCTCTCTCTCTCCTTCTAAGATTATTTTACTCCATTGTATTGCCTTTGCTTCTTTGTCAAAGATCAGTCGCCTATATTTATGTGGGTCTATTTCTGGGCTCTGTATTCTGCTTTATTCATTAATCTGTCCATTATGTCACCAACAGAACAGTGTCTTGATTATTGTAGCTTTTTAGAAAGTCTTAAAGTCAAGTAGTGTTACTCCTCCAATTTTGTTCTTCTTCAATATTGTATTAACTATTTTGAGTCTTTTGCTTATCCATTTAAATGTTAGAATCTGTTTATCAATATCCATAAAACAATTCAGTGAGATTTTGATAGGGTTTGTATTGGGTCTATAGATCAACTTGGAAAAAAAAAACATGACATCTTGACAATATTGAGTCTTCCTATCTATGGATAAGGAATCTCTCTTTGTGTATTTAAGTCTTATTTTAAATCTTTAATCAGAGTTTTGTAGTTTTCCTCATATATATATTATACATATTTTATTAGGTTAATGCTTAAGTATTTTATTTTGAGGGTGTTAATGGAAATAGTAATTTTTTACATTTCAGATTCCATATTTTTATTACTAGTATATAGGAAAATAATTGACTTTCGTATATTAGCGTAGTTTCCTGCAATCCTGCCATAATCATTTATTAGTTTCAGGTTTGTTGCTGTTGTTGTTGTTATTGTTGTTGTTTGTTGATTCTTTCAGAATTTCTACATAGGTAATCATGCTATATACAAACAAGGCCAGTTTTATTTCTTCCTATCTAATCTGCATACCATTTATTTTCCTTTCTTGTATTATTGCATTAGTTACAACTTCCAGCATAATGTTGAAAAGTATTCATGAAATGGGACAACTTTGCTTTGTTCCTGATCTTAGTAAGAAAGCTTCAAATTTTTTACCTTGAGGTATGATATTAGCTATAAGTTTTTTGTAGATGTTTTTTTACCAAGTTGATGAAGTTTTCCCATATTCCTTGTCTACCGAGAGTTTTTATTATGAATGGATGTTGAACTTTGTCAAATGCTTTTTCTGTATCTATTGATATTGGTCTATAGTTTTCCTATAACATCTTTGTCTAGTTTGTATGGTAATACTGGCCTCATAGAATGATTTAGGACATATTTTCTCTTTCCTGAAAGAAATTGTAGAGAATTGGTATGATTTGTTTCTGAAATATTTGGTAGAATTCACCAGTGAATTCATCTGGGCCTGCTGACTCCTGTTTTGGAAGTTTATGAATCACTGATTCAACTTCTTTAACAGCGATAGGGCTATTCAGATCACTGCATTAACTTTTGAAAGTCTGATAAGAGGGGATTAGATAGAGTCATAGAAAACTTAATCCTACAGATGGTCCAAATTAAACTAAATGTGGATATTTATATATCTTTGAGTGAAGAATGATACAAGGATCATCCCTGTATTCTCTACCTGCTCAGATTTCCAATCGTGGATTAGTTTTATCTGTCCTTCTCTAATAAGAAGTGATAAAAGTTATGGCACCTGTTTCAAGTCAAACCAAGTAGAGTACAATTTATTAACTGAACATCTACAAAGCAAGTAAAGTCTACCCTCAAAGAATTTAAAATTTTCTGGGGAAAGTAACTGAATGAAGTTATTTTTAAACAGCATAATTTATATTTAATTAGAGTATGTTTCCCATAATGCGAGAGAGAGAGAGAGAGAGAGAGAGATAATAATAATAGCTAACATTTACTTGGCACTAACTGTGTGCAGGACATTCTTCTAAGCAGTAGGATAGTTCTTGGAGAAGAATTCATTTTATTAGGCCATAAAGATGGGGAAAAATTTCAACAATTTGAAAGATATCCTAGGCAAAGAAAAACAGCATGAAAGAAAAGTAACAGGTAAGAAAATAGAGAATATGATTAATGGAAGTTATTGGGCATGACTACTGTATAAACAGGAAGAAAGTAAGAGATAAATCTGGACACCTAGGCAAAACCCACATGATAGAAACCTTGGATGCCATTTATCTTAGAAGGGTTGAGCAGAGAAATGACTAGGCATCTCCACAAAAAACTGCATTTTAGAAACTATTGGCTTTGGTTCCAGTGAGATAGAATAATGGGATCGAGCTTTAAAAATACAAGCATGTGGGGTACCTGGGTGGCTCAGTTTGTTAAGCATTGACTTCGGCTCAGGTCATGATCTCTCAGTTCACAAGTTCAAGTCCCACGTCAGGCTCTGTGCTGACAGCTCAGAGCCTGGAGCCTGCTTCGGATTCTGTGTCTTCCTCGTTCTCTGCCCCTCCCCCACCACATTCTGTCTCTCTGTCTCTCTCTGTCTCTGTCTCAAAAAAATAAATAAACATTTAGAAAATTTAAAAAATAAAAAATACAAGCATGTATTTCATATGATACCATGAAAACAAACAAGCTTAATAAAAATAAGTAAATAAACAGACTGGACAGCTAATATATTGACTGGAAATTGTGTTCTGTTACCTATCATACATAAATAATGGCTCAAATAATTACAGAATTTTTTATTGCTCATTTGTTTGTTTGTTTGTTTTTAATCATTTGCCAGCAGTCCAAGGCTGGTGAGGAGGCTGAGTGATGATTTCAGAGACTCATCTGATTCTTCTCCCTGTTCTTCCATTGTTAGCATGGGATTTCAATCTCATGTTTGCAAGCTGATTGCACACCTCAAGTCAGGCGTCTGTATCTGAGCAGAGTTAAGGAACAAGGACAGAAGGAAAGGGAAAAGGGCAAAAGCCTAGCAGTGTAGTGGCTTTTTACTCAGAACAGCAAGTCTTTCTCAGATACTTGGGACATCTCCTTGTTAGAATTGTGTCTCATGGCCACCCACATCATGAAGGAAGTGAAATTTTACTTTCCATTGTCTATAATATTAGGAAGATAGAGAGGGAAATTGGAATAGGAGAGATATAGAAGGAGGCTTCTGTATCTGCCAAACTAGAGGATTCTGTACAACAAACATTAGAGAAGTACTTGGGTCTAGTAGATCCCTTTGCCTGCTCAACCGTGATCTTCCCCATGATCCTTTCAGTGGTTTTGTTCGGAAATCTAGAGTCTTGTGCTCAGGCTCCAGTTCCAGCCCCAAGAAAATAATAATTCATCTTAGCCAATCATAAAACCCCATACCTCTTTGCCAATGATTAGATTAAGAATGATCGTATGACCCAGTTTTAGCCAATGAGCCATAAGGAAAAGTCTATTGGAAGCTTATAGGATAAGATTTTCTCCCTGATAAAAAGAGAAACAATCCCCCCCACCCCTGCCCAGAACTACTGTTGCCATCTGTGAGAATGAGGAAAGCTAAAACACAGATAGCAGAGTGGAGAAATGAAAACTAAGTGGGTCCCTGATGACTTCAGTGAGTTATTGAATCAGCCCTGGAACCATCTTCCCCTGGATTTCTTATTATTTGAGATAATAATTGCTTAAACCACCATTAATTCCAGAGCTTGTACTTTCATCCTCAAGTATATTAACTGTCATAATATGAATGCAACATTCAAATCAAGATTCTGGGAATCTAGAGGAGAAATAAGGAATAAAATTCAGGTCACAGATTATAGTCCAAGATTGAAGTTCATGGATACAGCTGTAACAGAGAATAGAATCACACAGAAATGGGAAGGTTCACCATAAAGTCACTTTATTTTTGGGTACAATTTGCTCATACAAAATCGAATTTCAGAAATCTAAATAAAAGTTTAAGTCCCATTATTTGCCAACATAGTCTGTGATAATTTTATGGACTTAACTGTTGGTGCAAAAATCACTGCATTATTATACACTGGTTCTTGAAATTGCTTAAAAGACAGCTCTGGAAATTGCTGTGATGGGAGTCGGACACTAATCAGGACTTGGGCAAGTGTCCAGCAGGTTTGGCATAGCACATCTGGCAGAAAAGCAATGGGTGTGTCAAGGATTGACATGAGAAAACTCTGACATTAAAAGCTTTTCTGTAACTTTTTTCTCCCATGTCATCATTCTACTTGCTTTCATAAAACACAAACCTTTATTAAGCTGAGCAAAATTCAGAGCAGAAATAAAATGATGATAAATAACATATCATGAAGTTATTTCATTGTGAAATGTATTTTCAGAAGGCACCAGAGAAAGAAAATGTAATATAGCTGGTGATAGATATTTTGTGATAATACCTATTTATAATTAGGGTCATGCCTAGGCTAGGATGGAGGTGTGATTGCTAGGACAAATCATAGCGTAAGCTGCTCCCTTCCCATGCTCAAAATTTTTTTACAGTTAAAATGTGTTCAGAATAAATCTCAAGTGCACTCTTGAAGAAGAAAAGAATGGGAAAGGTTATAACACAGTCTTTGGAGAAGTGAAAGAACAGTGCCTCCAGCTGTTCTTTGATATAGTGGAGAGGTTTATACCCTAGTTAAATGTATTAGAATCTCATCTGACTGCCCTAGAGTTGTCATTGTTTACAAAAAACTTCAACATAGAAAATCTCACTTAAAACTTGAAGCACTTGTAAGTAGCAAGCACTAAAAATTCTTCTCTGGTGATCTGTATGAACCTCTTCCACAACGTTCATCCTCCACTTTTCTCTTCAGTTTTCTGTGGCCCAAAGGGATGAACTGTACAGGCTCTGTTACCTCAGCCCATTTGCCCTCTGGCTTCGAATGGGAGGCATGACTAGGAGATCAGAAGCCAGGAGAAGGGGTTCTTCTTCCCCAGCTCCCTCATTACTTCAATGCCACAATTTCTCAGCTGCTCTGCTCTTAGGCCTCAGCTGATGATGGAATGCCATGGCTCCCATTCTCACAAGGCTCCAGGAGTATGAAAACAGCTTCCAAGCTATTTAGTTCCTCAGAGTATCAACATCTATATTGACTCCCACACCTATATTCTTGTTCCCAAGAGTCACTTATCTGTCTTATGTTCTCAGTCCAGTTTTTCCCTTTATACTGTATTACCTTTATGTGTTTGCATCCCAAATAACTGTTTTCTTCTCTCTATTCCCACCAATCACCAGAGAAACTCAAGATATCAATATCCAAGACCTAGAAGATGACCCAATATGGCATAATTTAAGAAGGGCTTTCATCAGCGTTCATTTTAGGAAAGTATTTGAAATGTAAGCTCATTGAAGCATATTTTCCTATCACTCTCATAAAAATTCTTCTGCTGAGTAAGACTGAAAAGATTTGGGAAGGAATGACTTATTAAAAAGTAAGATCAGTGCAGTACAACTACATCTCCTAAACTGTTTTTTTGAGAAATATGATTAAAAACATAATATGCCATTTTTATGAAATGTACATTTGATCCATCATCCAGGTCAGCACAGCTCTGGAGGCACATAATACTTAGGGGAACATTTAATTTATTGGGGCCATGAAAATAGTTAAAGAGCAGTCTTATCAAGAAGCAGAGATACATTCTCTGTTTCAGTTTTATCCTTTGCTGTAAAGTACATAAATTCATTCATAGAAATACTTTTGGAAAAAATCATAGCAACAACTTTCTATTCTATTTTTCTCTTTCTGAAAGCATGATAATCTTGGCTATATGTAAAATGATACTATTGAAAAGTGTTGCAAGAGTAGGAACAAAAAATTAGATCTTGTGCTTTAATTACATGATGGCTTCTCCTTAGATGACCTTTTTGTTTTTATTTTGAGAATCAACCAAATATTTTAAGTTGAAAATTAACCAAATTGTTGTAAAATTAATTATTTGATTATGTGATTTTTATTCTTAGACTAGAAGCTTCTTAAGAGCAGGTATCAGATATTAATAATTTCTGTACTCTCAAATCTATCCTGGCATATGGTGGGTACTCATTATATTGAGTTAATTGTGGTATGTTCAGCAAAAAGCTGCTCTGATGATACTTTGCCATATTTGTATTAAGTGCAAAATGTTTTCCAATGTCTATAGTGCTGTTTTTGGTGTAATGGGGCATATATTTTTTCTTTTAATATTTCTCAGAGACAGCATATCAATAAATCATCTGTAAGCATTCACATTTCTATCTTGGAAACTCTGAGCCTCCTTTTATCAAAATTTACAGAAACAATGCAAATGGTAGCTTCAGTTCCTGTTTAGAGTGTGTGTCTTTACAAGAATGTGGGATGTGAAATGCTTTTGTTCATATGTAATAGATACCACTCACAGAAAGGAACAAAGCTTTGTTTGGACTTTTTCTAAAGTAGATAATGTTCACTCTGGACACCTGAATTTCGGCTTCAATTGCTCAATTATTGGTTGTGTCTCAAGTTCAAATCCCTCTCCTAAAAGATCTCTCTCTTTCTTTCATTCATTAATCTCAATGATTATTTATTTTTACCACAAATCATTTTATTCTATTTTGTGACAGAAATTATACAAATAATAATTTGTATAATCATTATTGTACATTATAATTGTACAAGCTCAAATAATGAATATATAGAATAAAAATTAAGTCCTTCTTACCTTCCCCCTGCTCCTCATCCTATTTCCTTCCAGTGGTAACCACTGTTAAAAATTGGTATTCTTTTGGGTTTTTTCCTTTGCACTTACAAACTGATATGTATAGGTGCAGATATGTGCTTATATTGTTTGTAATAGTTGTTATTTTGAGGGTTTTATTAACATAAATGGGATCATGTTTTCTGATTTTCTTTTCCCTTTAACTCTCCAAGAGATTCTCATGTCTATGTAACATCTTATTTTACAAAAAAAACAAAAAACAAAAAACAAACAAAACAAAACAAAACAAAACAAAAATAAGTGGTTTTAAGACCCAGAAAGATGAAGTGACTTGCCAGGAGTCACACAGGTCTTTGTCCCAAACTTCATGACAGCTCATTTCCTCACCTAAGTGAAGACAGGTAGGTTATGCTTTCAGCAACAAAATGTCAGGAGCCCACCACAACAAAGATTTGTTTCTCACTCACCTGACAAATCCATCATGGCCAGCAATGGCTCTCCAGGTCTCTTTCCCCAGGACTTTGGAAGCTGCTTCAGCCAGTCACACAGCAGAGAAGAAAGAGAGATGCCAAATAATAACCTGGCCCACAAAGCTTTTACACTGACATTTCATTAGTCAAAGCAAGTTACATGGCCAAACTTTACATCAAGGAGGTGAAGTATAATCTTCAGCAAGAAGGGAAGCCGTAACATTTGACAAATGTTGCACACCCTTATTCCTCCTTTCTTGCATTCTTTTGATTTGACTGAGTTTTCTTTTCTGATTCCATTTTGTTCTCTCTACTATTTTGAAAGTTATTTTTAAGGCTTGCTAAAAAATGTTAAATGCACACTTAACTCTTCAAAGACTAAAGCTGTTTTTCTCATCCTCCCACACAATACAATTTAACTCTAACATCTCAACACTGACCTATAGGCTATTGTTTGGCAGCATTTTAGCCCTTTTTACTTATTTCATAAATCATACTTTATTACTTTTTGTTTCCACGCAGTGTTTTTAATATTTATCCATTTTCAACAAATAGTCCTTTCTTAATCACAGGTTTTCCTCATAGGATCATTTTATAGCCTTGTGAAGAAAACACTTTAGAATATATTTTCAATGCTTGTTTTATTTTTGAGAGAGAGAGAGCACAAGCAGGGGAGGGGCAGAGAGAGAGGGAGACAGAGGATCCACTGCTACACTGATAGCTGTGAGCCCAATGTGGAGCTCGAACTCAGAAACCATGAGATCATGACCTGAGCCAAAGTCAGAGGCTCAACTGACTAAGCCACCCAGGTGTCCCTAGAATATTTTTTAGTAAGGGGTTCTTAATGGTAAACTCTGTCAGTTTGGGTGTATCTGAAGGTGTCTTTTTTATCTCCCTCTTTCTTTTTTATACTATTAGTTATATTATTCTAAGTTAATATTTATTTTCACATGATACTTTGAAAATGTTATTCCACTGTCTTCTGGCCACCGTTACTGAGGAAGGGAAATAGTCTGTTGATCTAAATGTTGTGTCCTATATTTAATATATCTTTTTTCTCTGAATGCTTCTAAGATTTCTGTTTCTTTGATAATTTTGAGTTTCAGTACGATGGGTTTTGGGTTTGACCACAAATTCTCTCAAGGGTCAATATTGACTTAGATCATCTCAACAGAGATTTTATCTTTCTCCCTACATCCAGAGCCTCTGCAGAGTACTTAATTTTTATTCACTCTTTCACAGAAGATGCGATTTTCCTGGTCTGGCCTTATCTGAAGGGCCTTCTGTTAGATTTCTGACATGGAACAGAATCTGGCTTTTTCTTTTGGCCTCACAGCCCCAGACAGTCACCAAAATTAAGGTCATGGAACTAGCCATGAATAACTGTATTTCCCTAGAGCAATCAGTGATTTGATGCTTGCTCATTTAACTCTCAAGATCCATGTTCGTCACTATATTTTTGCCTTCTGAGAATATCTCTTAATTTCTGGCTCAGTAATGCATTTATAGATAGATGTATTTGTAGATGATTTTCAGAGGGAATGTGCAAAAGCACTGTAAATAGAAGTTCTTGATAATCTACACTATGGGCACGGAGAAACTACTGACAGAGAGACTAAGTACTATCCATAATTGTGTAACTTTTATGGTCTGGTAATTCCTGAGCCTCAGCTTTTTCCAATAGATCGTACATTGGCTTTCCTTTCCAACACTCACTGCTTTCTGCTTTATAGGATATCTTCACAGTAGGGTCTAGTTCTGGTTCTGTGAATTTCACTGTGTTCCACTGTCCTAACCAACTTAATTCAGGTATTCAACTAAAATAATTCATTCTCACCCCTGCCCCAAACTCTGGTGTCTCTAAAAGGTCCCCAGTAGAATCCCATTCTCATGCAGTCCTAGACATATTTTAACATCCCACTCCATCACTGAATCACAGTGATTTTCCATTATGCTATTGACTTGTGTCCACCATCTATAGGCATATAAAAAGATTCTTCTTGGTCAAGTATTCCATGGTATTGATAAGGGGAAACTAAAAATAACTCCTTTTAAAATTTAAATATTTAAATGTTGCACAATTCTAGAAAAAAAAATAGATTCCTCAGACTTAAGTATAGAATGTCTTTTTTTTTTTTTTAGACTCTAGAAGTTAATTATATAACCCAGGTCAGAATAATACTCTTTTATCAGCATTATTGCCTACAAAAGATGTCTCTGAGACAGATGAAACAAAGGGAAGCAGTTGCAAATCCTGTTTATTTACTTAAATAAGTTTGGTTTTCCTATGATTGATCAATCTCAAAAACAGATAGTACATATTAGTGCTGAAATAAGTGTTCCAGCTGGGAATACCCTCCACTAGTGGTTACTGTCCTATATTCTAAAATTGGTATTCTATTTTGGAATAATTTACAGACATTTGATCCTATATATATATTTTTTAAAGCCTTCCTACTTCCATCTCTCTCCCATGGGTGTCACCCTCATTTATTCTAGTAATATTTTCTGGATAATTAGTTTTAAAAAATAATTTTAAATCATGACATCTCAGGTAAAAGAAACTTTTAAAAGGACATCATAGTGTTGCTTAGGATTGGGTCTGCAATGTGGCCAATTATTAAATTTTGAAAACACTGATATTCTTATTTGCTACCATAGACAAAAAAAAATCAGACTACCAAAATAATTTGTTTTAAATATTTTAATGCTCTTATATAATTAGTCAAGCTATTAGAACCATTCTTCTCTAAAGAAAAATTCATAAACCTGTTTCTTTAATATACTTTAGAAAGTAATGTTGAAATAAAAGTCATAAAACAACAGAATCATTTACTTGGTGTTTATATTATTGCTTCCCAGCTGTAGTCACAGAGTCTCTCTAAAGGTTTATTTGCAGCCTATGAAGAATGAGTGAAACATAATGAAATCATACTAATGAAAACTCTGTTCAAGACTAAATGTTTAATTACCAGAAAGTACAAATTGAGCTAGGTTATGCCATATCAGTAATCCTCTATCGTGAATAGATGAATAGAATATGGAAGACAAGACAGTACTAAACTCATTTGTGATTTTATTTTCTCCCTCAAGAAACAAAACAAATGCTCAATTGTGAAGCAGTGAGACAGATTGCTAATTTTATAATGATGGTTCCCAAGATTAAGTAGCAATCATTATCTTTGGTTGTATAACTGCTAATTCAAAACCACCCAAAAAAGAAAAATCACTTAACATAAAGATAATGAGCCTGGGATGGTTAGATGGAACATCTTGCTTAGATTTGTGAATTCCAGTGTATACCACATTGAAAAATTAAGTTTTGGCTTGAGAATTAATTGTAGGAAGAAATTTATTTCAAGTTCAAAAAATGTTCTAGTTGTCTCACCATAATATATATATATATATATATATATTCTCTAACACAGAAGCATTCTGTCCAATATTCAGAATTTAATATTCTGGTTCTATTCATTAATGGTTCCTTGAAAATTCTCTAAAAAAAGATCAAGGGCAGCCTCTCCTAACTCCTTGCCATATGCAAAGGGATTAGATCCCACTCTTAGTATTTTATTACATGTAAAATTGCTTTTTCTCTTTATAGGTTTTGGAGTGGAGAAAAAAAAAACCTAACCAGTTGACACTTAATAAAAGACTAGGAGTAATTTTAACAAAAAGAGAAATTTTGCACATTAAGAAAGATAACATCGTGGTTATGAACTACCTGGGTCTTAAGAGCTCACCTGGCACTGCCTTTTTCTTCTTAATGGCCCAAAGTCATTTGGCTTTTGGAATATAACCAAGGTTATATCCACGTAATCAAGGTTTAATGCTCTATTAGAGAGGTATCATAGTCATAGGGTCCTTGATTCCAAAGTCTCTAATTAGTGATTTCTTTTTGCTTGTGTTTGTGGTTAGTGGGAATGTTCAGGAGAATAAGCATTAATTTAATAGTTTGTTTTTAACTGGAAGACTATTACTCAAAATGGCATCTTTCAATTGTTATATGTATATGGCTGAGGCAAACATTTATGTATATATCATTAGAAATAGGATTATAGTTTAAGAGAAAGATATACAAATAGAAAATCAATAGACTCAAATGAAAACTTGTAACCCAAGTTATAATAGGAAATATCAGCATGAGCTTAAGATGCATTTTTTTATTAAATAAAAATAAATAATGCTGAAAATCCAAAATACTGGCAACATCAAATGCTGGCAAGGATGTGGATCAACAGGAGTTCTCATTCATTGGCTGGCAGGAATGGAAAATAGTACATACAGTCACTTTGGGAGACACATTGGCAGTTTCTTACAAAACTAAACAGACTCTTATCATGGATCCAGGATCTTATCCATGAGTGATAATTGTTGAAGATGCACGATGGATACATAGAGGATTTATTATATTATTCATTTGTAAGTTTGTACTTGTTTGAAATTTTCCATAATAGAATCATGCTCCTTGGTATTTACCCAAAGAGTTGAAAACATGTCCACACAAAAATTCACACATAGATGTTTAGAGCAGCTTTATTCACAATTGTCAGAATTTGAAAACAACCAAGATGTCCTTCAGTAGATGAATGGATAAATATACTGTGGTACATCTAGACAAAGGAATATTACTCAGCACTAAAAAGAAAGGAACTATCAAGCCATGAAAAGACATGGAGGAACAGAAGTCAGTCTGAAAAGGCTACGTACCGTATGATTACAATGATATGACATTATAGAAAAGCTCTATAGACCAAAACTCTAAAGACCATAAAAAGATCAGTGTTTGCCAGGTGCTAGAGAGAAGAAAGGAAGGAATAAGGCAGAATATAGAGGATTTTTAAAACACTGAAACTATGCTGTATGATACTATAATAGTGGATACATGTCATTGTACATTTGTCAAGACCACAGAATGTACAAATTAAAAAGTCACCCTAATATAACATATAAAGAAGGTATGGACTTTGAATAATAATGATGTGTCAATACAGTTTCAAAGATTGTAAAAAATGTACCACTTTGTTAGAAGATGTTGATATTGGGGGAGGCTGTGCATATGTAGGAGCATATGGGAACTCTTTGTACTTTCTTGCTCAATTTTTCTGTAAACCTGAAACTGCTCTAAAAAATGAAGTCTATTTTTAAAAAGGTACATTTTCCCCAACTCTGTTCACTGAGAAGACCTAGGGGAAGAAAATCACCCTAACAGTAAAGAGCACCCCTAATGCCTAGATTGTAGTATTTGATGTCTTTCCCCAGTGAAAATAAACCAAAGTTCCATAAGGAAATAGGTGATCACGTAGCTGGCAAAGGAAATATACAAGATGTGTCTGGAGCATCTTATAATAGAAAACAATAAAACTATTAAAACATATTTCCATGTCCACAGTACTCAGGAGTCAACTTGAAGAGCCTTCTGCACAAAGAGGGGTGGTAATTTGTATCTCAGGAAGAGTGGTAAGTGTAGTGGATTCAAGTCAAATGATTTTAGAAGTATACTTTAACAATACATGTAGTGGCCTCCTTAGAAGGATGCTAGGAACGTAATTAATTCTATTAAAAACTGGTAGACTGAGGGAAATAATCAAGTATTTAACCTCCTCTTTGTGAAAAAGACTTTAATGTAATCAATTCAAATAGCTGATTCTTTAGAGCCATATTCCAGCTTTAAAAAAAAAAGGAAGAAAAATAATAAAATTAGAATATTCCCATTATGTAAACTTATAATGAAAAAAATAATCTAAGCAATGATTATCAATGTTTGATAATACCATAAAAGGAAAGTTAGCCAGATATTAGTCACCTCCTAATAAAAGCACACAGTAACACCCAAAATAATTCTAACCAGATAAAGTAAAAAATCAAACCTGAACCTGACCAGACTTCTAGATTTAACTATCAGCTTATAGGAAATTCAGGGAATGGAGGAATGTGTCAAATAATGCCAAAAGGATGCAAAACAAGTTGGTGGGATGAAAGGTAGCCAGTTGGGAAGTTGTGAATACTACCTGGAATTTTAATTAATCTAAGGAATTACTATGTATTTCTAAATAGTATAATGGTATAATGATTGTGCTTTTAGAAGTGTCTTTATTTTTTAGTGAAATACTTAAAGATGAAAGATGCTATATCTAGAATTTGCTTCAAAATAATCCTGTGGAGCTGAGTGGGTCAAAACTGAAACAAGTTTGTCCATGAGTGATAATTGTTGAAGATGCACGATTGATATATAGAGGATTTATTATATTATTCATTCATAAATTTGTACTTATTTGAAATTTTCCATAATAGAAAAATGTTTTGTAATGGTAGTATTACAACAAGATAAAAAATACTTGATATCCTACCATGTATTTCTCTAATACTTAATATAAAAGCAGCAAATACTCCAATAAATATCCAAATTGCAATTTGAATGACTCAACTCTAATGTAGAAAAGATTAAGAGATCTAATTTATTCAACTGTTTAGGTAACAAATTTAGGCTCACCTTAATTTCTTTTTTTCTTAATTTTTTTTTTAATGTTTATTTATTTCTGAGAGGCAGACACACACACACTGTGAGCAGGGGAGGGGCAAAAAGAGAGGGAGACACAGAATCCGAAGCAGGCTCCAGGCTCTGAGCTGTCAGCACAGAGCCCGATTTGGGGCCCGAACCCACGAGCTATGAGATCATGACCTGAGCTGAAGTTGGACACCCAACCGACTGAGCCACCCAGGCGCCCCAAGGCTCACCTTAATTTCTAAGTGCTCTGTCATTTTGAGCAATAGGCTAAAAGAAGTTTTGTTGAAATTATCTGCATACAATATTTATTTGAAAAGTATAAGTAGATAAAATGATCTCAGGCAAACTAGTTTCCTCATGGAAACTTTGGCAGAAATTAAGTTTTTAATTACTTTTAAACATAGAGAGGCTTGGAGACCTAAGAAATATTTCTGACTTATATAAAGAGGCAAATGTCAGAATAGCAACTGTCAATTAAAAAAAATAGTGCTACTAAATGTAAGCTTTGTATGCTTTGTATGATTAAATCATAAAAATAATTTAAATGGTTAGTAATGCAATGAAAGCAAATAAAATAAGCCATGAGATGGTATGAGTAGCTCTAACCTCAGAAAAGGGCTAAGAAACAGTACAGAGAGAAAAATGTTTTGGTCACCCCCCACTGTTTTATAGGGAATAATAACCATGGAGATCATCCAAGCTCACAAGGAAGATAAAGAAAGTAAAAGAGCTTAGTGAGTTGGGAGAAGTTCTGTAATATCCTACTACAGAATAAGTTCTTTTGGCAGTAATGTTTATATGGTAAGAGATACTAAGACTTGTTACAGATTTACAGGTTGATGACTTAGATAAGTACAAATGAAATGTATACCTGAGACATGAGGTTTTAGCCAAGTCCATTTGGAATTGTTAGGCTCAATAATGATTTTTTGAAGATGCTCAGAAGATGAATTTTGGAAATGAAGAAAGTATGGCAACACAGTATGGACAAATCTTGCATCAGCTAAATGAAAAATCAGGTTCATAGGTTTCTAATACATGTTGATGAAATATGGAAGATATATTGGTATAAGCGGAGCAGCAAGGAGAATGCCAGGACCTTTGAAATAATTGTGTGTATTTCTTTTGGGAACTACAGATACAAGGACACCCTGAATAAACACACATAGAACTATACATTATAACACACTGAACTGTTGACGGATAACTCGTTTATCAAAGGAATGCAAGATTTCCATGATATTTGATAAATTTGTGTCTTATATTCCTGGATTTAGACTTTAACTTTAGGATAGCTCACAGATGCAATAATTAAAATATTAACCATATATTCAAGCTAGATTATTTTATTAGAATCCTTGAGTAGGACAGTGTCTGATGAGGATTATGTATTTATAATCTATTTACTGGATTATAACATTTAGAAGTATTATTTAATAGGTACAGAGTTTTAATTTTGCAAGATAAAAAGAGATCTAGAGATGACTGGTGATGATGGTTACACAACAATATGAATGTACTTCATAGCACTGAACTATATATTTTAAAATAGAGTAAGATAGGGGCACCTGGGCGGCTTAGTCAGTTAAACATCCAACTTCAGCTCAGGTCATGATCTCATAGCTAGTTGTGTACTGACAGCACAGAGCCTGCTTGCGATCCTCTCTCTTCCTCTCTCAGCCTCTCCCCTACTTGTGTTCTCTCTCTCTCTCACTCTCTCTCAAAATAAATAAACTTAAAAAAAAATTATGGTACAGAATTAAACCATTTTAGGGGTGCCTGGGCGGCTCAGTCAGTTAAGCGACTGACTCTTGATTTTGGCCCAGGTCATGATCTCAGGGTTTGTAAGATGAGCCCTGAGTCAAGCTCCATACTATGCATGGAGCCTGCTTAATATTCTCTCCCTCCCTCCTCCTCTGCTCCTCCCCCACTAGTGTGCACGCACATGTGTATGTGTGCTCTTCCCCAAAAATAAAATAAAATAAAATAAAATAAAATAAAATAATCAAACCATTTTCTATATTAAAATTATTATGTACAATTTACAGAGTCATGAAAACTTAGTTATTGAATTTAGTTACATAAAGCACAGAAAAAGAGTTAATGCAGTTTTATCATCTAGCATTAAAAATCTTATATGTTCCATTAATAAACATTAATAAACTCATGCATCTAGCAATAAATTGAGGCATATATACATGCCTCATATGTGAGAATATAAAATAAACTTCATTACCATTTCTATGTATATGAAATATTTACATATATTACAGAGAATTTCCATGTGTTATATTCATTTTTGTATCTTGTGTATGAAGGAATAATTTTATACATCTGATGCACTTTCTTGGGAGACAATGGTCTCTCATATTACTGCTCAACTAACTGCCTTTGTTCTAGATAACCTTTTTAAAGGTGTATTGTAAACACCCTTGGAAGATACAGATACTGTCTCCTTTAGAACTATTCTGTGAGAATAGAACTATTTCTCTTGAGAAAAGGACAAACATGTATATCACCCATTATAAGAGATTTGAGTTCCCTAAACTCAGGTTTCCTCTCCTTTCATGCAATTCATTGCATACACAAGTATCATTTTGCTTCCTTCATATCACCCTGTGGCAATTTTGGCTTAGGAAAATGGCACAAAAATGCTGATACTCTGGTTAGTGCTATTGGTGTGAGTAATAATGGTCCTTTGTCTCTGACCCAGGAATCTTGTGTCTTCAATAAGCATCCATGAAACTGTGGCACGCTAATTTACTGATTTGTAATTAGGTAAAATCTCAGGCATCTGTCACTCTGTTATACATGATTTAACATACAGAGTAATGTTTAATTCTGAAAATATAAAAAGGAACTGAAAAATGCATTTTATCTCTAATTCTCTGGAAAGTCTATTTTATAGTTCTATCTGCAAACATTGTCAATAAAGTACCACAGATACCCTACATGAGTTTCTTCAGTTCTGCTTTTACTTCTAATTTCTTGATTTTTATTCATTTCCCCAAAAGTTATTATATCCCTGCTTGATGAAGTTACCAAAGCTTAGCTATCCCCAGTTCATATACTTACAAATGATCCAATCAGATATGGCTGAGTATGAGAGGGATGAGACTGCATAATACAAATATGACTTTCTAAAGCTGCCATCATGAACAAGGACTCTAGAATGGGAAGATTCTACTTGAAAGATCCCTTATTATACCAGGCACCAAGGCTGGTATGTCTCTTCGTAATTCACCCTGTTTATTTATTTATTTTTTTAATTATTTTTTAACGTTTATTTATTTTTGAGACAGAGAGAGACAGAGCCTGAATGGGGGAGGGTCAGAGAGAGAGGGAGACACAGAATCCGAAACAGGCTCCAGGCTCTGAGCGGTCAGCAAAGAGCCCAACGCGGGGCTCGAACTCATGAACCGCGAGATCGTGACCTGAGCTGAAGCCCGACGCTTAACAGACTGAGCCACCCAGGCGCCCCTGTAATTCGCCCTGTTTAAATGACCTCAGGAGCAGTTATTATATGTCAACCTTTCTATGCCTTAATTTCTCTGTAACAAAAAAGTTATTACAATTCAGTAGTCAAATTGCAAGTTTGTTCTGAAAACTAATGAACAAATATGGTTCAGTTGTTCAGATAAAAGGCATTATAGATAGAAATTATTATTTGATTTCAATACACCTCCTGAGAGACCACCTTTGTGTTTCTCTCTAAAGCAAACAAAATTTGTTCCCACTAGGGAAGCATCTTTCCTGTTCAGTACTTGATGGTACAGGATGAGTACCATATCTCTAAATTATATTTTCTCTTGCTTTTGACAATTTGTGAATATTAAAGCCAATGTCTTAGTCTCTCAACAGATATGGATTTTGCAATTCACGAAGACTCTATTTAGATTGCCTCTCTCCCCACTGTTTAATTTTCATTAAAATAAATTCTTATAATCATTTAACTAATTTGAGTTCAGTATGTATATGAAAATTACTTAATATCCACTAATACAACTTCTTGTTATTAATTTTCTTGAGGACTTTATAAAAAAATCTGATGCAAAAATAAGCTTTGTTTTCTTTTTCATTTTTTCCATTTGGGACAAGTGCCATATGGAGGAAAAATGGTAAAATTAAGAAAATCTGAGATGAAAGTAATAAACCACAGGTGGTTTTCAATTTTGCCTGGAGCTAGACAAAAATGAAGCCAAACAACAATCTCCTCTAATACCATATAAAAATACAAAAAAAGTCACATTCAATATTTATCTCCTTGGCCTTGCCTAGAGCCATTCTTTTTCTACTGAAAAAAATCTTTCATGCCCAAACTTCTGTTTTGAAGGATTCGCTTTATATTGAAAACTAGAATCATTATGCCTTAAAACAAAGATTTATAGAATACATTCCTCATGAAATTGACCTTTAAAAATCCAGATTAATTTATTTTATTTTATCAAACAATTAAATTTTTATTACTCAGGGTTTTTTTATTCTACCATCAGAAAGCATAATACTAAATTTAATGTACCATTAAAATAATAATAGAATAAATAACTACTTTGGGGGAACCTGGTTGGCTGTTAATTTTGGCTCAGGTCATGATCTCACAGTTAGTGAGTTCGAGCCCAGGTGGGGTTTCGAGCTGTCAGCACAGAGTCTGCCTGGGATTTCTCTTCCCCTCCCCAACTCACTCTCTCTCTCTCTCTCAAAATAAATAAAATAAAATTTTTAAATAAATAAATACATACTTCAGTGGTTTGCTCTATAGCTTTTATCCTTCTAAATAGTTTTTGTATTCTTATGTCTTTCTGCATTTTCATATTTTATTAGATTGAAAAAGCATATTAGATTGAAAAAACATTTTTCCCATTTGAACATCTCTGAAACAAGAGTGGTCTTACATTCAATGGCATCCTGGTTGTCCTTCAACATCTACTCTCCACCCAGTAAAGTACTCTCTGGCTTGATATCTGTCCAAGATGTGCTATAACATTTGTGCTCTTATCCTCTGGATCCTAGTAGCATCCTTGAAGGGGATGTGCCAGCAGTATACCAGAGAAAATAAGTCAGAAAATGCATTCCCTCAGCTCCCTATTAACAAGATTTGGTATGGCTATAACTATATTCCTCCACCTTACACCATAGTTCTTGTCTGGCTGATACTCTTCTATAGTATACTCTTCAATAGCTTTTTCCTCCAGCCCTTCAAACTATAGGTTGCTAATGGCTTCCAGCTGTTGATAGATCCTGGTCGCTTTACAGTCCCTTGTTCATTTCCTTAACTTTCCCTCATCTTTATTGAATTCTCTTTCCCTTTTTTCCCCTTCTCAAAAAGCTGATCTTATCAGCTATTTCCATTCTGATAGGATCCTGATTAATATAATATTTTTTGTCAGAAGTAGCCTGAGGAAACAAATGTCAAAATAGAATTCTGGGATTTGGTTGCACACATTATCAATGATTACCTTTTCTGGAGAAATGAGACACTGGTAATCCATGGTAGGCACTGGCATCATAATTGCTCAATTTGTCACTGGTAATGGTAGGGATGGAGAATAAGCAGAAGGTAAGGCATTGGAAGATTAAGGGGCTGAAATATATGTTCACCATTGTGACAGTGATGGCTATAAGACTGTTGGGTAAAACGGTTGTTCTGATTGCCTGAAAGCCATGAATACAAAATTAAAGGCACAAGTGGAAAATTAAAAAAACAAAAAACAAAAAAACCCCACAAAAAACCACAAAACTACATCAGCTTTAAAGGAATATATAGTATTGCCTATAATAGCAAATCATTTATGAATGAGAATCAAGTTCAGGTATTAATAAAAAGAATTGCAGAGTTGCAGCATCAATTTTCAATGCCCTTATGCTAAAGAAACATCCTTGTTAGTTGAAGCAGTCCCTCCTCCCTCATTCATTCATTCATTCATTCAATCAGAAATTCATACACTGACTTCAACTGGAGAATTTGTCTTATAAAGTCATACAAATTCTCCTCAGGAGCCTCCCTTACCACCTCCTTGCATCCATGCTCACAAACATAATTAGAACCCAGAATAGCCAAGAAAATAGACAAGATCCGTTCTTTGAAGACACAGCTTATAAACCATACTGGTAGGATCTTGTCAATTTGTAAGTGTAGGAGTTCAGAGAACATGTATGGCAGCAAATTTCCAACATGTTAAAACACGCTTTAAAATATTATACCGGGATAAATTCATTTAAGTTTGTATTACACTTACCTAAAATTCAGGATTTAATGTGTTGGCTCAAGAACCTGGGAGTAGTGTCAACAATCTACTGGGTTGCCTAATGGAAACATGGACTCAATAGAGTGTCTACAGTGGATTGAGATGCCAGAACTCCCCTGGCATACAGAGAAGGAAGGAGTTCTCAACCTCAGGGAGATGAAACAAATCCATTATGTACAACCTAATAAATCATTTCCTAAATGCATTTTGTAGAAAGGCTCATAGGACACTTATAACATTAGGACATGAAGAAATGTATTATTGAGAGGCCACCAGCATTCTTGAAAACTCTATAGGATAGAGATAGGGGAAAGGATGCTGATAGATGCTGGATAAGCAACAGTCACCGTCAGAGTAAAAGGGGTTGATTGAGGCCACAGGAGAGAGTGATAATCAGAGCAATTTGAACAGCGGGGTTCTGTGGCAATGACTGCTTGATCATGATGTGCCTAAGGACAAATAAATGGCCAAACTACCAAGCCTATGAAGATATTTCTCAATGAAAATTAGTGGAAAAATTCTAGATTTAGTTAACAAAAATGTAAGTTCAAATACAGTAGTGGGAAGTCGTGGGATTTTCCCCATTTTACAAACCTAAACTCTCTTCAATGAAAGGGAGGATATGTCTATTTGATGAAGGAATCTGCAGTATATATCTTTAAATCTTCTTAGAAGCTTTCTCCAGAGGGATGACCAGCTATTTGTTAAGGTGTCTAAGAATTAAAGGAAACGAAATACCCAGACTTCTAAAGGATATTAGATATTTGCTCTGAACTGCTAGCAATATCCATGGATAACAAAAAGCCATCATGGACAATTGGTCAGAGTGGGGGCTTATGGCACTTAGATAATGGGGTTGTGGCGTCAGTTAATCTCATCTCTCCATAGTTAATTCCCCAAGCCCAGAATTCATAGTACAAATAGATATAATTGGTAACTGACAGAATCTTCATTGGTTACTGAATCGATAGAGAAATGACTCTTTTTTTTATGGGAAGGTCCAGAAGGATGTCCTTAGAACTATCTTTCACTCACATCACTGACAAAAGTAGACTAAAACAACATTGCATTCCTGTGGGTATTGTAGAAATTAGTGCCATTATGAAAGACTCACAGGATGTAGAGGTGGTGATGGATCTCATATACCATTAACAAATCTTTTGATCACTGAAAAATTGGGATGGTCCCATTTATAAACAATAACTGTGAATTGCTGTAATATTAATCAAGTATTGATAACAATTTAAGCTGAAATTTTTGAACAAAAACAAAAAAAAAGCAAATCAATTTAGCCCCTCTGAGCTAACAGGTAGCTTTTAGCCTAGGAAATTCTTATTTTCTATCTCACTTGGTAAAGGTAATCAAAAGCACTTTGTCTTATGTCCGTGATAGTATACCCTCCATATCATATCTCAAGGCAATATCACTTCTCCTGTTCCTTGTCATTATAGTATACCAGAGATAAAACCTTTTTATCCCAACAGAACATTGCAGTGGCATATTACAAAGACATAAATTAGGAGAGAATCCTACAATTATCTAGAGTCTCTGCTGAAGTAGAGTCACTACAGGGGTCTGCCAAATTACAAAAAAATTTGGGAATTCAATGGTCAGAGATTTTTCTGATCCTTTTACTAGGTAACCAATAAGGCTTCCAGCTTTGAGGAGAAGCATCATGAAAAAGAAGCCTTTGCCATATGTCCAGACTCACAGGGAAAGCTGCCTAAACTCCTGGGCCTTATAACCCAATAGATCCAATGGTATGGGCAGTGTCTAGTGAAAGACTGAAAGACTCTAAGGAAACTCTTGCAAACCCTAATAGGGGACTCATGGTGTAAATCTCTAGAGTTTTAGAATAAGGCCATACCATATTCGGTTAACAATTATTCTCCACTTGAAAAGCACTTTCTGGTGGCAATTCAGTGTTTGATCATGGCACATCAAATACCTATGCTACCTAAACTCCCCATCTGGACTGGTGTTACTGATCCATCAAATCACATTTAATGTGCAGAGCAGCATCCCATTTTATGGCACCTGGCCCCAGCTGCTCCAGAATGCAAAATTAAACTTAATGAGTACTTATGGCCTCATGGGGAGTATCTTGGAATAGAGAAAGGAAAATGCAGACCAGGAATACAGATGAGTCTGCATGATAACGTGGAATTAGCTGGAAGTGAATAGTTACTGCATTATCTCCTCAGTTAGGGTGGCTATGAAATACGGCAATAAAAAAGTGTGCTCCTAGTTGGAAGAATTCCACATAGGTATTTTGTTGCTTAACTGACAGCTGGGAAGAGATGGCCTGAGGTATGGATCTACACTTATTCAGAGGCAGTTCTTAATCTGTTGATCAAGAATTTATACAGAAGAATGTTTGAAGATGAATATGATAGCGCAAAAAGTTGACTGTCAAATCAGATTCACACAAATCATAAATATTAGTCAATACCAACACTTACATATAGTTCAAAAAATAATCACTAAGCCCAGGGAAGGATAAAAGTTCTTCATGGATTCAACAAATCTGGTTTAAATACTGCAAGTGTCAAAACTTCCAAGTGCAAGGGAAATATGCTAAGTTTATGTTATGGCATCATTCTGGGTCAAAGCCAGCCAGATATTTCGAGGCATGTTGATTACGTTGACTGCCTTCCACAAGACAGAGCCCTAATTTGTCTTCATGGGAAGAAATACATACTTCATACTTATACCCACCTTCCCCACCTATAAAATTTTAACACTATCAGCATTTCCAGATTTACACAGTTCTGTGAGATACTACACCAAATTGACTCTAACCAAGGAATTTATTTTACAGTAAAGAAGGTGTGCAATGGCACTATGACTAGAGTCTTACATGTGTACCAAACCAGAAGAAGCTGAACTGATAAAAATATAGAATGGCCTACTGTAGTCTCTATTATCTGTCATCTAAGGGACAACATTGAGAAGTTGAGGCATTGTCCAATAGAATATGGAAAATGCCATAAGTCAGCAACCCATATATGACACTATTCTTCCAAACACCTATTCATGAAATACGTATGCTACCTAAACTCCATGGATACATGGATCTAGAAATCAAGGGGTGGAGGCCAGAATGGCCTGTCCCACTGAAGGAATTTTTCATTCTATCCCTCACAGCCATTTGGAGTACTTATTCTTCAAGAGCACAATGCTTCCAGCAGGAAACACAATCATGTGTCCACTGAATTGGAACTGAGAGCTTATGTATTAGTTTTATATTGGTGGCATAACAAATCACTAAATTTTATGTTTTCAAATAATGCAAATTAATTATCTTACACGTTCTGTAGAAGTCCAACATGGATCTCATGGTGCGAGAATCAAGATGCCAGCAGGGTCCATTCCTTTATAGAGGCTCTAGGGGAGAATTCTTTCCCTTGATTTTTATCATTTCTAGAGGCTACACACATTTCTTCACTTCATTTCTCCATCTTCAAAGCTAACAATTCTGCATATCTCTAGCTCTTCTTCCATAGTCACATCTCCCTCTGTCTCTCATTTTCTGCCTCTTTCGTCCATTTTAAAAGATTCTTGTGATTACTCTGGGTCCACGTAGATGATCCAGGATAGTCTTCATTTTTTAGGGTCACCTTATTAATAATTTTAATTCCATTTTCAATGATAATACTCCTTCACCATTTTACCTAACGTATTCAGATCCCAGGAATTAGGACACGGACATCTTTGGAGGGACATTATTCTGCCAATCACAGTGTATCCTGGTTATTTAAGGTCTTTCATACCACTAAACCAATTGGCATAAAACTTCATTAGGAATAGTTATTTATCCTTATCCTACAGAAAATTTCACAGTAAAACTTAAAGTTAACTATTTCTGAAATCCAGAGCATTCACTGGGTCATCTTGTAGTATTCCATACTCAATGAAAATGGAGAACTTCAGCAACTAACACAATATTGCTAAGAATTTGGATCCTCTGGGGAAAAAAAAAAAGTTTTAACCATTTTAACAGATTAAATATCCAACCAGTCAGCACGCTGGTAGAGGGTAAGAGAAACACAGAATGGGTCATGGAAGAAAAATAAGCTATTTATCAACCAGGCCTTAAGATCAACTATGTAAGTGGAGACTCTAGAAACCATGTTTCATGTAAATTTATTTTTTTTCTTCTATCATATCTGAATGACACAGGCAATCTTAATATTTTAATTTAAGTAAAAGGTGAGGTTAAGACTATAGTGGATCATTCTGTAATGAGACAACTGTGTTTTTCCATTATTCAATAGAACTGGGGGCTGATGGGCAAAAGGGGCTGATAGCCTCCATTTGTCTTGTCTAGGCCACTTTCTACTCTTCAACCTACTATGAGTTCTAAGAGGTGACATTTATGAACTGCCTCATCCAGGCTCTCTTGAATACAGCATGTGTTTGAATTCAGACAATGAGAGACACTAGCAGAAGATAAAAGGGCAGGAGAAGACACAGACAGAATATTTACTGCTTCATTCCTCCCTGACAGTGGCTACATTCTTCTAGTTATGGCCACTGATTCCAATAAAATGCAACCTTTCTACACAATATCTTCCTGTGGGTTCTAATAATTGCACCTCCTCTTGTCACTTCAAGTCTAGGGATGGGAATGACTTTCAGCTGATGCAAGTCCCTTTGAGTTTCAACATCCCTTGTTATGTTCCTTACCCTGCCTACTCCTTTGGAAATAATATCTTCATTAAACTCTTCTCAGTTACTCTCTTAGTATAATATCTGTTTCCTTCCTGAATCCTGATCCTCACATATGACAAGTGCATTTTTTTAATATGTAAGCTAACTCACATTTACCTATTTTTATCTATTTTATCTCTCTTTCTTTTTCCTTATCATTGACTTTTCTTTTGCTCTTGCTCTCATTCTTCCTCAACTATCTCCAGATAAAACAATAAAGATAATAGGACACAAATCTGATTTTGCGATATAGAAAATTAAATATTATCCTTTATATACAATATGTTGAATATGATAATTGAGAAAAGACCTTTGGAATTATCTATATTAGTGTCTGAATCTTCATTTTGCCATCATGAAGCAAGGCTACTTGAATTCCTGGGCTAGTCAAGAAGTAATGAATCCAAGGCGGCCTATCTATCCCACTGATTACAATCTCTGAACAAAATAGAAAGAGCAACTACCTGAGACCTCTGAACAGTTAATAGTAACAGGCAGATTGAGGAGGGGAGTCAATGGTTGGAGAACAATCTATAACAGGGATAAGTTCCTGAAATTTTTTCCTCTTTTATCTTTGTTTTAACTGAAAGAGAGCCCCATTGCAGAGCTGTGTAGTGGGGCATGGGCTGCCAACCCCCAGAGAATCTTGTCTTTCTGGCCAGATGATTGGGAGAAGTCCCTGTGAGTCAGTATATGGGAAGAAGTCCTCATTTTTTTTTTTTGGCACTGGCCCAAAGCCAATTCTATTCATAAAATTACCCACTTGTGGTGGTAGTAGCAAAGGCATCTAAAAGCCTGAGAGAAAACCCATCTTTCTAACCAGAAAACCAGAAAAAGAGAGGTGCTTATGGCCTAAAGAGTGTTGAAGGAATCTGTATTTTTTTCCTCATTCTATTTTTCCTCATTAATTTGCCCCAAGAGGAACTTATTCAGGCAGAACTGTGGGGAAGCCTGGGTGGCTGTGTCTCATAAACAAATATCATGTTCCTAGACAGAGAAACAAAAAAGAGCAAACAGTAAATGAATGACAAAACAGAAAACCAAAATCCAACATTATCAATAATTAGATTATATGTAAATGGTCTTAAATGTCATGTAAAAGACAGAGATACTTAGAATGGATTAAAAATATATGACTCATAATGAGTTGTCTACAATAAATTCACTTCAAATATAATTAAATAGGTTAAAAGTATATGGTTGGGAAAAGATATAACATGGAAACCTAGATCAAAAGAAAGCTAGAGTAGCTATATAGAGACATATGACAAAGTAGACCTTAAGACAAGTAAAAATCCAAGAGGGAAAGAAAAAACAGGACATTACATAATAAGGAAAAGATCAATTCACCAGGAAGATACAGCAATCATGAATGGGCAGACATATAAAAAAAAATGGTTTCAAAATATCTGAAACAAAAATTGAGAGAACATAAAGGGGAAATTGCCAAATGCAGTTATACTAGGGAAATTCAACACCCCTTTCTCAGCAATTAATAGAAAAGTAGACAAAATTCAGCAAGGGTATAGGACAGAATCTGAACAAAACTATCAACCAATTTGAGCTAATTGACATTTAAACCTCTAAAATACTTTTATTTAATTGAACATGAAACATTCACAAGCATAGACCATTTTCTGCATCATAAAACAAACCTTAACTAATATAAAAGAATAATAAATACACAGGGTATGTTCTCTGGCCATGACAGAATTAAATGAGAAATGATATACAGAAAAATACTGGAAAGTTCTCAAGTAGTGTGAAATTAAACAAACACTTCTATATATCCCATATGTTTAAGAGGAGTTCTCAAGGGAAATTAGAAAATATTCTGAACTGAATGAAAATGAAAATGCAACATGTAAAAATGTACGAGATATAGCTAATACAGGGCTCAGAAGGAAATGTATTGCATTAAATGCTTACATTCCAGGGACACCTGCGTGACTGCGTGGCTCAGTCAGTTTAGCATCCAACTCTTGATTTCATCTCAGGTCATGATCCACACTCAGTGTGAAGCCCAATTAAGATTCTCTCTTTCCTTCCCTCTCTGCCCCTCCCCTGCTTGTATGTATGTGTGCATTCTCTCTCTCTTGCTCGCTCTCGCTCTCACTCTCCCTCTCTCTCAAAAATAAATAAATAAATACTTACATTCTAAAAGAAGTGTTTCAAATCAATAGCATAAGCTTCCACGTGAAGAAACAAGATAAAAAAATAGCATATTAAACCAAACCAAGAAGGATGGAAATGATATAAATTTAAATCGATGAAATTGAAAACAGGAAAACAACAGAGAAAATCAATGAAACAAAGACTTGGTTTTTTTTTTTAATAAATCTATAAAACTGTTCATTCTCTAACCAAATTCATGAGGAAAAAAGAAAGAAGACACAAACTATCAATAACAGAACTGATAGCGGAGACATCACTACAGACTCTCATACATAAAAGTGATAATAAAGGAATACTACGAACACATCTCTGCCCATATATTTGACAACTTATATATAAAATGGCCAAAACTACCAAAACTCATTTTAAGAGGAAATAAATAACTTGGATTATCTTGTGCCAAAAAAAATTATTTCCTTCTTGAAAACTTTCAAAATAAAGAAAAAAATCCAGGTTCAGGCAGTTTCCTTGATGAATTCTAATACTTAAGAGAGAAACAATACCAAACTTAAGCAATATCTTATAGAAAACTCACTCATTTTTTGAAGCCAGCACTACCTGATTCCAAAACTAGACAAAGATGTTACAAGGCATGAAAATTACAGACTGATATTCTTCAAGATTAAAAATTGAAAATTCTCAATAAAACAGTAACAAGCCAAATCTACCAATACATAAAATAAACAATACATTCCAACTGAGTGGAATTTATGCCAAGAACACAAGGCTGGTACAAAACTAAAAATCAATCAATGTAACACAATATATTAATAGTCTAAGAAAAGAAAGACACATGATTATATCAGTTGATACATAAAAAAAATCAGACAAAATTCAATATCAATTTATAGTGAAAACTGTCAGCAATATAGAAATAAATAGTAACTTTCTCAACCTAATATCCTATCCTTTTATTTTTGTCCTCTTTCTGGTTCACTGTAGCTATTTTCAGGCATATGTACAATAATTAAAGCCTTTTATTCAGTTATGTATAGGCAGAGTATGCTAAATGCTTTACATACATTTGTGAATTTAATTCTTAAGGTATTCCTAACATACGTGTGTATGCATATGTGTTCGTCTGTGTAAGAATACATGAGGTATTTCTTCTTGGAATTGTCCTCACACCTTTGTTATTTGCATATGTCCAAACTCATAAAATTGTACACATTAAGTATGTGCAGTCCCTTGTATATCAATTAAGCTTCAATAAAGCTGCTATAAAAAAGGATAAAGAATTCACAATTACCTGTCAAGGTGAATGAAGAAGAGAAAATGGAACTGAAAGTCACCTCAAATTTTTAACCATCTGGGGTATAGATGCAATGCCCTGTCTATACAGTTTCTGACTAAAATAAAAGGAAAGAGAAACAAAACCTCTCTATTTTCTTAGCAGAAAGCTACTGAGAAGCCAGAAAACAAATCACTTAAGATTGTGTGAGGTTAAGGGATTGATACCAGTCAGGCATATCAACATGCCTAGGGGAATTAGTAAATTTACAAGTATACACGGATATAATCTCCCTCATTCTTTATAGTCAACCCTCAGTAAAAGTGGCAAGATCAATTTTGAATGAAATGAATAAAGGGAAAATCTTGTAACAATCTAGGACAAATCTAGGAACAATTTTTCACTATTGGAAAAAAAAAAGAACGAAAAGCTCTAGGCAATTGATCTGAATATAACCACCACTCACTTTTTTCTGTGTATTAGTTCCAATCACCATCATTGCTTTCACAAATCCTTGCACATACTTGGACTTTTAAACTTATTATATGTAATTTTAATAATTTTTAATCTACACTGTCTCTCTTGTATTTGATATAAGGGCAATAATTTTATCATTCATCTCTGCAACTCCATCACATAGCACAATACCTGACAAATAACAGTTAATGAATATTCATAAAATGAAGAATGAATTATGATGCCTGCTTTCCACGTCTAAAGTATTTTCCACCTATGATAATAATTATAGCTGTTCCATATAAATATTGAGTGCTTACCATGAACCAAGTATTGTTCTAACCATTTTACACATTAATTCATTTAATACTTAGAACTACACTATGAGATATCTACTATTATCACTTTTTCCACATAAAGAGTGTCTGCATATGCTTGTAAACAAAGTCATTTAGTTTTACTTATTCAGAGACCAAACAGGAAGAGTTTACATTTCTCCCTCAAACCCCTGTGGTAAGCATCCCTGAAGGAAAAAAAAAAATGTGGGCTGGGTATTTCTCCTGTAGTACCACTTTTATTACCGGCTTCCTCTCTACTCAGTAGCTAGAGATATCAGCAGACACATAGTCTTAAGTCAGACATCCTCTCAGTAGAAATCACTTAGAGAAGAGCCTGTTTCCAGAACACCAATCATAATATTGGGACATAGTAAACAGACTGGTTGCTGGTTTTACCCAGAGTTTACATATGGGCAGAGGAGTGTATAAATGAAATTTTAGAAACAAATGAGTTATTTGAATAAGTCCAAATCATCTATAGAAATACTAAACATATTTACATGTTTAATTCTACATGCATCATATAGACATGTTTCACATTCTTTTTGTTTGTTTGTTTGTTTGTTTGTTAATTAGGCTCTACACCCAGTGCAAAGCCTGAATTCATGACCCCGAGATCAAGACCCAAGATCCGAGCTGAGATCAAGAGTCGGAATCATAACCAACTGAGCCACCCAGGTGCCACATATGTTTCACATTCTTACTGAAAGTCTTTCTTCTCTCTCCACAGGGACTCAAATTAGAGTCATGATCTTGCTTCTGGTCCACTTCACTTATAATAGCATCCTCCTGCTCTTGTATCATCTTTTGTTCTTTACCAGCTACAACAGCTGTTGTACTTCCTGCATGCAAATACTATCCCAATATTAAAATATTATATAAAGTTTTATGATACTTAACTATTGAAAAAATTTTCTGTACTCATCTATGACACATATTTTTGTCTTTTACACTTACTCTTTTTAACTGCATCATTTGTTACAAATCTACTGACTGTTAAAAGGGAAGCAATTTCTGGTCTACTGAGATCAGGTGGTTGTTTGTTATCATAACATAAAGCTATCCTATATTTACTACCAAAGAACTTACCTAAAGAAGATGAAATGGGTCAGAAACATATGACTTAGAATCATAAGAGTAACTAGGGGCACCTAGATGGCTCATTGGTTAAGTTTCCAACTCTTGATTTCAGCTCAGGTCATGATCTCACAGTTCTTGAATTCTTGAGGCCCCCCATCAGTCTTTGTGCTGGCAGAGTGGAGCCTGCTTGGGATTTTCTCTCTTTCTCCCTCTCTCTCTATCCTTTCCCATCTCACACTGTCTCTGTCTCTCTGAAAATAGATAAACTTAAAAAATTTTTTGTAAAGAATCATACAGAGCAAGTGATCTTCTGATCAGTTCTCTCTCTCTCTCTCTCTTTTTTAATGCTTATTTATTTTGAGAGAGAGAGAGAAAAAAAAAAAGAGAGCACACGAGCCAGGGAAGGACAGAGAAAGGGAGAGAGAGAATCCTAAGCAGGCCCCACTGTTAGCACAGAACCCAGTGCAGGGGTCAGTCCCACGAACTGCGAGATCATGATCTGAGCCAAAATCAAGAGTTGGACACTTAACCAACTGAGCCACCCAGGTGCCCCCTGATCAGTTCTGATCTGTTCTAAGCAACTGATCTTCAGGAGGTCTCTTGAATCCAATTAAGCATTTGATAAAATGTTTAAGAAACTTGAGATTTGCTTTGAAGTATTTCAGGAAAAGAAAAAGTTTAAATAGAAGAAACAAGTATGCCAAGAGCTTGATAAATGTTAAATCCAGGTGATGTCTCTTCTCTTTACTTTTAAATATATTGGACAATTGTTTTAATGTTTATTTATTTTTGAGAAAGAGAGAGAGAGAGCACGAGCAGGGGAGGGGCAGAGAAATAGGGAGACACAGAAACCGAAGCAGGCTCCAGGCTCTGAGCTGTCAGCACAGAACCTGACAAGGGACTTGAACTCACAAACTGTGAGATCATGATCTGAGCCAAAGTCGGACTCCCAACCGACTGAGCCACCTAGGCACCCCATATATTGGGCAATTTTTATGAAGCAAAATTTGAGGTAAATATCTAAAAAATTGACTAAAATATAACGATTATGAAGGAAAATTATAATATATTTATTTTCATTTGCATGAAATAAAGATACTAATGGTAGTAAATAAAAAATATGTTGGAAAAATAAGATCCTTTTCAGGATTATTTTCTTAGTGTTTGAAAGATACACTACAAGGTACATATAATTCTTCAGTCTTCCTACTGATCAAGATAAATATACCTCAACATTATTTATCAGTTGATTTCATAACTATTAATTTGGTATCTTGATGTTATGAATAGGTGGCTATTCTAATAGTAGTAAATATTTATTCTTTCTTTTTAAATGAATATATTGATGCACTATCATAGTCAATACCCTGGCCTTGAAATACAAAATATTAGAATAATCAGCAAATATTTGTTAAAACCCTACATGTAATCCATTAGAGATACAACTATGAATAAGACTGAGTACATACCCTTAAAGAACTAACATTCCAATCGTTTGCCTTCTGTGTTTTTCTATGGCCATGAGGAAATTATTTAATTTTGTTGGGGATCAGTTTCTTATCCAAAAAATGAGGTTAATACTGGCAATTGTAGAACTACAGAATTGTTTTAGAAATTAAATGTGATACAGTGGTCTGGGTTCTCCAAAGAAGAGATATACTGTAAGAATTGGCTCATGAGTTGATTCAAACCACGAAGTTCCACAATCTGCTCTCTGCAAATAAGATAACCAGGGATGTGGGTACTATAGTTGAGTTTTGAGTCCAGAGGCCTGAGACTCAGGGAGGGCAATGATGTATTTATTTAAATCTTGGTTTGAATCTGAAAGGCCAAGAACTAGGAGCACGGTCGTCAAGGACTGGAGAAGATGGGTTCCTCAGCTCAGAGAGAGAATTTGCCCTTCTTTTGTGCTACAATCCCTCAATGGATTTAAGAATGCCCACTCACATTGGTGAGGGTGATCTTCTCTAACTTTGAATCAGTTTATTGATTCAAATACTAATCTCTACCAGATACACTTTCACAGACAGACCAAGTGAAACAACATTTTACCAGCTATGTGGCATCCCTCAGTTCAATCAAGGAGACCCATAAAAATATCACATTATGGTGTGAAGTACATAACAGCCTTGAACTCACTAAAACTTATTTTGTGAGTTTTGAGATCATGAAGAATCATTTCATGTCTTACAACTTTGTACTCAATTAACAAAATAAAGTTTCCGATCCAATGATGTTGAGAAAATATGTTGTTTTGCAACAATGCTCAAATTTATGAGACTTTGATTAAAGTAGGTACATAGTTACTATTTCTTATTTTTTTAATTAAAGTTCTGAGAGCAGGCATAGTAAATATCAGAAAATTGGAATTTATCTTCATAGTCAGTCATTAATGTCTCGGATTTCTGAGGAAGTAATTAGACATCTTTGTGACTTTATCCAGTTAAAGTGAGGGGGACTGTAAGCTTTACATTAACTTAATTAGTGTATTATCTAGGCTACTCATACTGCATTCTCAAAGGTAAGTTCTCTATTTAAAACTCATACAAATACTTTCTTTTTCATTTGTTTAAAATTGTTGATGAATTATTTGGTATATATACTTGTGTGTGTGTGTGTGTGTGTGTGTGTGTGTGTGTATATACACACACATACTTGGGGGATTGTATATATATCTATATCTATATCTATATCTATATCTATATCTATATATACTTGAGGGATTGTATATATATATACTTGTCTTCCTTTTCACCACAAGTTTTTTATTTACCACTGGTTTCAGTTTCAGAATACTGTTTTCACAAAAATTTCTCAGATAAACAATGCCAAAAATATGGATTAACACTAAAATAAGAGTTAACCAAAGTTTTCCTTAATTATTGTCAAACATGCAAATATTTGGATGCGTGTAGATTATTTATTAAATTTTTCAGATTCTATTTCATTTAAACCATTTCAGTTGAATCTCATTTTGTTTTAAATAAAGTAGCTCTAAAATGTTTCTAGATTACCATGAAAAGAGCATTACATTTTGCTCATCAAACCAAGGTAGTCTTCTGTTATTAATAGGATGATATTCAAGTCCTGTTGCTAAATATATTAACTGGGTTGGGACCTGAGTGGCATCTTTATCATTTTCTAGAAACATAGTATAGACAGATACATAGCTCTGATTTAATTCTACAATTTGCTAAGTATGAAATTAAAAGAAATGTACCTTTCAAAGCCTAAACATCACATGTAAAAATAAGAGTTTCAGAAATACTTGTACATTAGCACAAAGATTTATTTTAAGGTACTCATTGCAGCAGTACTAATAACTAACAATAGGTGAGAGGTTAAGCAAACTATGACGTATCCATTTTATGGAATATAGAGGCTTGTATTTTGATCAACTTTAAGCTAAGAAACATTCATGGTTATGAATCAAATAACAGCTTCTCAACCCTACTCACCATCACACGACTTTTACTGTTCCTCATGCTGGGTTTCAGAACAAATAGGTTTCAAGTGCTCTACTATTTATAAAAGTACATACCACCTGAGTTTTAAATTATCACATCCATTATAAAATATGAGAAATTTATATGCGGTGCTATGAAAATAATGCCAAGACAAATTTAATGAAGATACAAAGTTGTAGAATGATAAATACATTCTTATGTATGCAATTTACCCAAGAAAATAGTTATGCACACTTATGTGAATGCATATGTAAATACATAGAAATTGACTGTAAGAATGCTTGTCACACTGTTAATTATACCTATTTCTGGGCAGGGTAATGGATGACAGTTGGATTATAAGTAAGTTAAGGAAAAGGGAATAGGGATGTCAAGGTGTTTTCATCTTTCTCTTTATATATTGCTTCATTATTTTAATTCATTACAGTGATGACCTATATAATGAAAAAGGAGAATTAAAAAGAAACACATGTGTAACGACCCAGAACTAGAAACAGAAAAGGAAAGGATGCAGTCTTGACTGGGATCACTAGCAGGTGTGGAAATGCACTTTTATACGGGAAAAGCTTAGGGGTTACAATCTTAATTGAAATAGAAGCTTTTTTTTGCATAATAATGTACAAAAGAGTGAAGAAATAGCCTAGCTTTCATACAAAAAATCAGGAGGCTGAAATTATGAAGAGGGCTGTAATGAGGTCACTTCTTGGGAATAACAAAGAAGTAAGTAAAGGAAAATACAGAATAACTGAAGAGGACTTCTCTGAAAAGCTGTTTCTGAAGGGCGTATGTGCATGGCTGAACAATGGGATTGTCGCTATGGAGAAGCAAGTTCAAACCATCACCGCTGTGTTTTATTCTCCAAATGGAACATACAAACGGGCTGGGTGGGGTGAAGAGGGTTGCAGGGGTATCTGCTGTACTACACTCAGCATCACTTTCGACTCCCTTTCTATTTGCTTATAAAGAATCGCCTGGTATAATGTTCTGGATCAGGGAAAGCTGACCTAATGTCGGATTATCTAGTGCTCCTGAAAGCTCTTTGAGCCTCTAGTTTTCCACTTATAAAATATGGAAAACAAACCCATCTCACAGTGTAGGTCTGAGTGTCAAAGGATATAACTTATGTGAAGGTGGTTAGAAAGTTACAAAGTGCCATGCAAACTTTATCTATTATTTAAAAGGAAAAAGAAATAAAGTTCTCTGGATGTCAATATAAAATCTGGTACACATCAGAAAAACATAGAGTCTAAGCGCAACATGAAACTGAATGTAAAATTGTGTTTACTCCCTCAGGCTTGCAAATTAATTTTTTTTTACAATGCATGAAACAAAACCAAACAAAATGGAACAGTTGAACACCCTGTAGTAGTGATTCTGTTGGACTTAAATTAACCCTCCACTTTTTGATTACTGAAGATTTTCTCTTTACAGTTGGAAAAGAATATGCATAATAACACCAATCAATTGTGGATTTACCCAAAACACTTGATTATATGCCCAGAAATTTTCATCACAGCATGTCCCCCTTAATTTCCTTATCCTAATGCTCATTAGATTATGGAGGATTTATTAGCACTTTTGTGATATTTAAAATCACAGTACTTAACTAAACACAAGAGGAAAATCAGATCACTTCATTAGAGAGAAAACTGATTTTTTCAAAAGGAAAAGGCTATGGATTTTGTTTTGTTTTGTTTTGTTTTTTTGTTTTAGGAAAATAGTACCATGTCTTATTTCTGTGACAAGGGTGATGTAAAAGATTAAAAGCATACATACCAAATGTCCCCTAAAACATTTTCAGTTATACCATCATTTTAAAAAGTGAAAATCAAAGTAGCAAAGTCTTCATATCAATTTTTCAGGTACGTTTTAAAAAATGTGATTTTAAAAAGCAGTGTATCATGGATTATTTTGTTTTATCACATTTATTGAGTGTTTACGAATGCAGGCCCTGTGTTTTCTGCTATTCTGTGGAATATGTCATTTAATGTCACAACACTCATATAAAAGAAATTCTGTTTTTATCCCTACTTTATAAATGTAATAAAAAGCTGTAATAGAAGGCATTTGGCAGTATCCACAAAACTGTTAAAAATGGTATTTACCTATTAGCCCAGAAATTCTACTTATTCTAGAAATATGCATACTCACATACGGTATGAAGAATGTAGGGGATTGTACCTCGGTTTGTAATAGCAAATGATTACAAAACAACAGAAACATCAGAAAACAGTAAAATAAACCATAACTCTATTCCGATTATCTAATGCTGTTTAACAATCCACCTCAAAACTTAGCGACTTAAAATAACATTTATTTTTTGCATGAATCTGTAACTTGAACAGGGCTCAGCAAAGACAGGTCATTGGTGATTCATGCAACACCAGCTGAAGTCACTTGATTGGGGCTGGAGTAGGTACTTTCTATTTGACTTACTCACAACACCCAGGAAGTAGGCATTGGCTGTCAACTGGGAGCCAAGATGGTGCTGTGAGCCAGGGGCCATGGTTCCTCACTCCTTTGATTGCTTGACTTCCTCACAACATGGCGGCCAAATCCAAGCATGGGCATTCCACAATAACCAAAGGAAAGTAAATCTTCTTTTATATCTAGCTTTCAAAGTCCATAGTATTGCATCCACCTAAGACACAAATCCTCCCATATTCAAAGGAAGGTATAATCTGTACTATTTTCTAAGATGTAGTAAAAAAAAAAACAAAAACAAAAACAAAAAAGATCAGCGTCATTCTATATCATAAGACAGGGAGAAAAATAATAATACATGTTTGTATTTACATTTGCATTAGGAAGTCGAAAGTGTTACATAAGTGGTTATTTTTTTAATGTTTTATTTCGTTTTTGAGACAGAGAGACAGAGCACAAGAAGGGGAGGAGCAGAGAGGAATGGAAGACACAGAATTCAAAGCAGGCTCCAGGCTCTGAGCTGTCAGCATAGGGCCAGATGTGGGGCTCAAACTCCCGAGCTGTGAGATCATGACCTGAGCCAAAGTCAGATGCTTAACCAACTGAGCCACCCAGGTGCTCCATAAGTGGTTATGTTGTAAGTGAAATGGGAAGGTATAATCAGGCACAGTGGTAAAAACAAGGTTTTTAATTTTATATATTTTTATATTATTTTGATTCTTGAATATTGTGAATGCCTTATTCAATAATTTTAAAATGTGTGTGTGTGTCCAGAGACACTTAGAGAAGTAACCTACATAAGCCCACCTAGGTGGTTATCATAGAGTTGAAACTTAAAGCTGAAATTTAAATCTAAGCTCTTAACCACATTGTCATTCTGCCTCCCTAGATGGGCTCACTCTCTAGATTAGGGCAGCTATCCTGCAAGTACTACTCCTTGACAAACTGGACGATGGACAAATTTCTCGTAGGGAATGAGTCTTGGTTAGCTCTTCGTACATTCCTTATTGCCTGCTCTCTTCCACATTAAATATAACAGACAGCATTGACGGTGGAATATTTTACTAGTTTAAAAAGAGAAAGAGAAAAATGATCCTTAAGAAGCAGTTTTATATTTCCAGGATTTTCACAAGCTAAATAACATTTTCTCTTAAGATCACATGCTAGAGAAATGAACACTATCTCCTTCATATAACTCATTTTGACTGTCTGAAAATCCCACACCCACAACAAAGTTTGTTGTCAGCTTATTCATTTCTTGGAAAAAACAAAAGACAAACCATCCTTATATATTTAGAAACATTGAAAACAAAAAGCAGTCTCATAAGGTAAACAAATTGCTTACCACACATGCTTATAATGTTAAGTATCTTCTCCACAAAAACCCACCCACTGGTGACCTTAAGCATAGAGAAAACATGGAGACAAATGACTGACTTTCTTTAGGGGACAAGCCACAGGACCGCCATGGACTTTGAATATTAGGGGAAAACGTAGACTAGAGCAGGAGACAGGACAAGATGAAAGGTGACATTACCTAGCACCTTCCTCCTAGCCAGCTTTCTGCCCTCCTGGGGGAATTTGAACCATAATGAGCTCTCTAAAACAGGTTTATGTAGTGGAGAGACCTGGTGCATTTGAAGACTTGAGTTCAAGTCTTAATTATACCACTGAGAATAACGACACATACCCACCATGCTCATTTCACCAGATTGAAGTGAGGCTCTAAAGTATTTTATAAACTGAATGAAAATAAGGCTTTGCAATCATTAAATTAAGGAAAATAAGTCAAGCCATTGCCAACGTCATGGAGTTACCTGGCTTGAATCGGAACTTTGTCACAGCGTGAATGAAGCAAACGGATGTTTCTTTAATACAAAGGGGAAAAGGGAAAATTCTATTTCCACGGTGATCACATCTTACATTAATGAGTGTTTGTTTTAAAAACTAATCTGAAACAGTCAAACAGAGGAGAGGTTGATGATGATTATAAGGCACATATGCACATTATTACTACTGTCATAGTGATTGTTATTGTTTCCCCCAAACGGTTGATTTTGGGCAACTGAAAACAAAATAAGATAGAGAGGCACCTAAGCTTTTTGTTATTTAAATTATTTCATTCCTTCTTGTGCATGAGGTTAGCCCTTTTCTTCAAGCCTTTCCCATATAGCTTACTTGAGGAAGAAGGAGCCATCATTGTGAGTCAACAATAGCTCCCCGAGTGAGAAGTAGTCTAACTAAAAACAAGAGAAACTGTCCATGTACCTCAAGTTCCTTATTTCCCTGGAAAGTTACCAAGAGACAACACAAAAAAAGTCATAATAAATCTCTAACATCCATCGAAACTATCCTAGAGAAAAACAAAAAGGATGACTTTCCTTATGGAGAGGTTGAGTTACCATTTCCTTTATTTCTATGTGCGGAATAGGAGCCTTTGGATAACATTACAATCTAAATTGGCTTAATTAAGTCTTCCACAAAGAAAATTTTAAAAACTAAGAAACTACATATGACAGAGTGTTATTGAATTAATAAAAAAGATTCCATATGTCTTGGGTGCTGCACACTCATAAATCATTGGTCAAGTCTCTAAATGGCAAATACATTAGTAAGTGCACTTCAACAAGGAAAAAAGTGTTGTTCAGTGTAAAAGAAATGAAGTGAGGATTAAGGTAATGTGATTCAACACTCAGGCACTCAAATTATCAGAAAATTTCTTCAGGTTTTCCATTAAGAAACGATCAGACATTTATTCTGATTAGCATACAATGCACTTATTTTTGTTGATAAAAATCACTATTTTTAATACAGTTTCTATTAGACCAAATCCACCAATAACTTGCAATTTGTTTACACACTAATTATAGAAGTTTTCAAATGTTTGACTAACACATCTCAAAGGGAGCCTGCAGTGTAACTTCATGAGCCTCTTTGGGTAAAGAACAGAATTTATGATTTCTCTGCCTTGGTGTACTTCAGCTGAAAATGATCAGGGCAAGGAAAAAGCATACAGGCAAATGGTAAGAGGTTTAGAAAAAAAAATGAACAATGTAAGGGTAAGCAGAAGCCTTAAGAATCACATTCTTTTGACTTTGGAATATTTTTGTTTGTTTGTTTGTTTGTTTGTTTGTTTGTTTGTTTTGCAATAAGGTTTTGCATGATATATGAGGTATTTGTTACAAATGATGGATCCTGGTAAAACACTGACAACTCTTTCTGATGAGACTGCCCTGCATTACTGGTTGAATTTAATAAATAGCGTTCAACCTATAGAGACAGGGTAGATCTTTACAAAATAAATCTCTTAAAAAGTATTTATGGAAATAAAATGAGGGAAAGAAGAGAACTCAAATCTTTTTTGCAAGTCCATCTTTATAAGAAATCCCTAGCATACGCAATTTGTACTTGGAGACACATTAGACCATATCCATTCACCTTAATTTGTATTATATGTTTATGTGTTTTTTCCTTGAAATATTTAAAAAGCAGCTTATAAGCATACGCACTTTGAGAAAAAGAAAAACACATCTACAATATGAATATAAATGGAAATTTTATTTGGCTAATATACAACAGTCACCAACCCTCTGATGGAGGGGTATTTTGCCACCTACACAACTGACTTCCTCTGAAACACTTTGTGCTCTGCTGTGCTGGGCTGTGCTCCAAACATCTTCAAGCTGTGATCTTTAAAAGATAAAGGCAGAAAATGTGTTTTGCTTGTAAAGTCTTTATTTCTGATGTATTATGGTGAATGCCATCATAAAAATCTGCAAGAACCTAAAGGAAGCTTTTAAGAAAGTGTATTGTTGAAGATTTCTTGTTTTCAACTAACGTACTTAAAGAAACCTTCCTAAGCAGATGGACTACTACAGGCAGGAAAATAACATATATTTGAAACAGCACACCATATTGTGCATGTCATGAGGGCTCAATGGGCTAAATTAATATATGATGGTTTTGTCTTCCCTTTCCTTATTTAACACCTGCTGTGATGAGCTTGAAATCTGAGTATTTCTGTATTAGGAAATGGTAAGTTTAAACGGTAAGTACTGGCTTTTCCTCCGCTTTACAGAGCATGTCTGTATGTATAGTCTGTTGACATTCTGCCCATGGTCTCTGTCAGTGGGATGCAGAAGAACCCAAACAGTCATGGCAAGTGGAAGGTTTAAACTACTGTCTTGGTAATATATATATATATATATATATATATATATATATATATATATAATTTATAAAAGGTAAAATTATTTACTGTGGTTTGCCATCTCCCAAGTATTGAAATAGTAAATTATAAGAATTCCCTCCAGATGTTATAAATTCAAAGTGTCCTTGAAAATTATTATTGTTTGATACTTCCCTACATCTATAAATACACATGCTGATAAAGCCACAAGAAGCAGCTCCTTCCCATTTTGTTAATAAACTAATTTGTTTTGAAATATAATTGGCTTCATAACTAAGAATTTTGCAACTAACTGATTAAATGTTTAAATTTATAAGTGAAAGTACACATGAGGTTTTCTTCAATTTTTTTTTAAAGCCAGTTTCTGTCATTTGCAACCGGACTATCCATGATAATAATTATGAGTATAGATGTTGATTAGTGTCATGAACAACAACAACACAAAAAACCTAAAACCAACATTCATAACAAGACTTGAAGATCTGGAAAATTCATTAATTGATGTCAACTTCAATAATTTCTTTCTTCCAGCAGTATCATTGCACCATTAAGTCTCTGTCCACAGACTTTCTGCCCCACCACACAGTGCCACTGTTCTTGTCAAGCAATGTCCTCTATGTTGCCAAAGGTAGTAAGCACTTCTCTGTCTTCATCTCAGAGGACCACTCCGAAACATCCAGCAGAGTTAAGGACTCCCTTCCTGACTTCTCTAACATCACACCCCAGAAGTTTTCCTCCTCCCTCACTGGCCATTCCTTCCTAGGAAACTTAGATGGCTTTTCCTACAGCTACTCAGTCATCAAATATTGGCTTAGTCTCTGCACCTTCTAAGTGACTTCTTTATAAGTTTTATTTATATGATGGTAACTGTCCAACCTGTACAATCAGCTCCGGTTCATGTACCCACCTGCCAGTCCAACATGTCCACTTAACTCCCTGACATACATCTCAATATTCACATGTCTGAAACAGACCTCTTGCTTCTCTCCCCCTAAAAATCTTCTCTGTCTTACTCCTTCTTAGCAGCACCATCCATGAGGGCTGACTTTGAGATTTTCCTTGGCCCTTACTCCCTTCACTCATTAGCAGTTTCTGTTGACTCAAATTCCAAATCATCTCCCAAATCTACCCTTTTTTCCATCTTCACTGTTGCAACCCACTTTCAGGACCCCATAATTTTTATATTAGACTCCTAACACTAATCTCCTTCCCTTATCCTCTATACACCATGACAGGCAACGATTAGGATAAACTGTATTGAGTAAATCATGTCAATATGATCAGTTCATTCATTCTCTAAAAAAAAGAAAAGAAAAGAAAAACAATGCTTCCTTACTTTGGTTTATGAGGCTATCTATGAACTAGCTTGTCTCTTTGAACTTATCTTACATAATGCTGTCCCTTTTTACTATATTCCAGCCATTCTAACCTTTTTCTGTTATTCTAACATGCCAAGCTCTTTTTCTGTTACTCTAACATGCCAAACCTTGACACTAGCTATTTCCTCGGTCTATAAAGAGATTGCCCAGACCCTGCAGACTATCTTAGTCTTTTCATTCAGACCTTGGATTATGTATTCCTTCCTCAAAATATTCTTTCCTGGACACCAAATTTTACATTGACCTCCTGTCCCACTCCACAATGAACACTTAATATGACACCACTGTGTTTTACAGCATTTGTTATTAGTGATTTATTGTTTGTATTCCTCTATTAGAAGACAACTTTCAAACAAGCAGGATACTAGCTTGTTGAGTTTGTTGCTAAGTGCCAGCATCTTGGACAGGGCTTGAAATGTAATACAGGTTCAATAAATGCTGTTTGAATAAGTATGCATGTTACAATGCCAGGAGTGCCCTAAGAAAGCTTCAGTTGGGGAAGGGTATAGGCACCTTTGGAGTTATTTTTATACATAAAATAACATTTGGCTTTGTTCATTTACCTTAACCTAGTTTCAGTCTTGTCTCCAATCATCAATTAGTAACTGCCTGGAGCCTTCAAGTAAATGCTTATTATCCCTGAATGCCTTTCTTTAAATAAAAAATATAGATTCATACTAGTTCATTTCATATGTAAATAATTTTTACACCTCTACTATATGTCAGGCACTGTCCTGGGGACTCAGGGTACAGCAGCAAATAATACAGATAAAAATACCTGCTTGCACCGATTTATATTCTATTGAGAGGGCATGAACCCTAATCAAGAAAAATAAGCAATATACATAGTATGTGCATGGTATGCACATAGTATGTGCATAGTATATGCATGTGCATAGTATGTGCTACATGTTAAAGGTAAAAATAAAAACACCCAAGAAGTGTAGGGATCAGGATCCAGACTTCGGAGGGAAAGGAATTGTCCTTTTTTTAAACTAGAGTAGCAATTAAAAGGGATATTTGAGTGACGACATGAATGAGATGAAGGGGCGTGTTATCCAGAAGGCTCTGGACAGTGCAGAGAGAACAAGGGCAAAGAGCTGGAGGACAACGAGGATGCCAGTGTGCCTGGAAAGGAGTGACAGAGAGGGAGAGATGCAGAAGATGAGGTCAGAGAAGGAGTGGGGGGGGGGGGAGCAGATCACAGGGAGTCTTTCAGAAGAACGCTGGCTTCTATGCCAGTGAGAAGGGGCAGCAATGGAGGAGGGACATGGTCTGACTTCCCTTTTAACATCTCTGTGGCTGCTGTCTTGAGAATAGACTGTAGGAGAGCAACAGGAAAAGCAGGGAGATCAGTTAGGAGGTTACCACATTTCTTCCTTACAGGCTTTTGTCAATATTGTGAAAAGATGAGGTGTGCACCTAGTCTATGACTGGTCCCTTCCTCTGCCTCCATGAATGTTTGGGTTTAGACAGCATTCACATGATGATATGTGCATTGAATGGTGAAACCCTCCCTAGTCTAATAATTAGCTGCAAGATACATTTTTAAGGTTGGGGGGGGGGGGAGTGAGAGAGACACTGACTCAATATACTAAAACTATAGGCCCAAATGGAATTCTCAAATGAACATATCTGAAAGTAAAAGAAAAGTAATGCCATTTTAAATTTTTTTCTAGAAAAATAATTTATATCATCTAACTATGAATATATGTACTCCAACATTGCCACATCAAAAATACATGCTTAAAAAAGCACCACAAAATAAAATTTCACATGGCAAATTTTAATCAATTGTATTTTCCCTGATCTGAGCAATATTTTCATGTATATTTGCCATTAAGTGAAGCTAGATTTTTGTTGCCTTTTGTAAAGGAGAAGAGCACCATCTTTTAATCAGAATACACTCTCTTTCGTAAGAAAGACAATGAAAGATTTTTGTAGAGGTCACTAAGCTTTGCTTCTAATTTACCAGCTTCGCATTGATGTGATCCATTTCAGATACTACGCAAGGAGGATACTGACAAAGGGAGAAGGTGATCATTACTTTTTAAACCAGTTATCTTGAAAGCATTCAAGGGAAGAAACAAATGTGAAAGAACAAAAAGAAAACAATGAAATGAGAAAAGACACACACACACACACACATTATATAATTTTCATTAAAAAACAGCATATTACCATAAAAAGAAGCTCCTATTATTGAACAGTCACATAATAAATATATTTTGGTGATCTGTTTTTAATTGTAAACAGTCATATTTTCAGACTAACTTTTTGTCAATACAGACAACTTCTGTAACCAAAGAAGACAATTCCATGTTCACTTTATAAAAAGCAAGTGGAAATACTATAAAAGACATTTTTAGAACTGAACGATACTGAAGGTCATAATGTTTCTTTTCAATGGACAACTGATGGTAAGTAAACACAATGATCTATTTTAATCAGGTTGCCAGGTTCCACCTTTGCTATAAGTATATGATATGCAGGTGAGGTAAAACATGCTCTGATAGTAAGTTGTGTATTATTGAAGCTGTTGGGGCTACGTAATTAAAAACAAAATCTTCTCCTGACTCAGAAATTTTCTCCACAAAGGTAGCAGAAAAAGAAAACACTTTTATTATTGCATAAACATTAAACCAGAATATAATGCACATTATAGGCAATCTTCTAAGATATTGCAAAGACAGAAAGAAATCTCACCCCTTTATATAGCCAGGCAGATACATCTCATTCCACACATGTCTTCAAGATAAACAATAACTGGGCTTCTAGTAAGAGGCTTTGACATCACCATTTATTACACGTAGGTTTGTTCTAAACTCACCTGGCAACCCGGCTTGCCATCTGTGTTAGTTAATTGGCTTTATAGAAAGGAAAAATATTTTTTTTCCTATTTTTATGGCAGCAGATAGCTTTACAAATTGGAAACAAGTCCCAGATAAAGTTGAGTTTCAAACTACTATATTTTCCCAAACTGAAAAGCTGATTGTCTTAATTAATGAGTTTTTCTATCTCTAGCTCAAAACTTTTCCATTAATAGTTGCAAAATAAAGCTATATTTAGAAAATATATATGAATCTCTTGGGTCTTTCCTCTTCTACATATGAAATTAAGGCCAATTCAGAGGATTATCACATCTTTTAGATCATCTTTCTAATTCTTTAAAGTGGAAATTTAAAACCAAATACTTGGAAAAAACACTGTTGTTTTTTCAATGGGGCTTGAGCACTAGGATTAAAAAAAGAAGGTGTAAGTATTGAGCTAAGATCATAATTTAGTGAGTGGTCATAAGTGACAATCGAAACTTTCTTGCCATTATGCCTGGTTGAAGTGGAATGAAATCAGCAACAAAAAAATTCTTACCCACATTCCCATTGGCCCGATCCCCATTTCTCATGCCATAGTTACAGGGTACCAGAGCTTTCATCTCCCTCTCTTTTCTCAAGTCATTACAGTTCGCCCTTGAACAACACAGTTTGAATTTACACGCAGATTTCTTTTCGATCCAGTACAGTACTGTAAATGTATTTCCTCTTCCTTATGACTTTCTTAGTACCATTTCCTTTTCTGTAGGTTACTTTATTGTAAGAATACAGTATATACCACATATAACATACAGAATATGTGTTAACCGACTATGTCATTGATAAGTCTTCTGGTCTTAAGTTTTCGTAGTTAAGTTTTGGGGGAGTCAAAAGCGATATGAGGATTTTCAACCATACTCCAACCTACCGCTGTTATTCAAGGGTCAACTTTATAACTCTACTGAGGGCAGCAGTTTCTCTCCGCCTCCCTCCTCTTCGTTAGTTTTCTTATTTCTTTTTCATTGCTTTCTCTTGGAAGGCTCAATGTGAACAAAGATGAACCCACTAGGCACTCAAAGTCAATTAGCAAGTGATAAGAAGCTATCAGCCACAAAGAAAAAAAAAAAAACAACTAAATGGTATTCGAAAGCAGTGGATGAGAAGATGTAAGGAAATGTAATACTTTGGTCCAACTTTTCTCTGTGGATTTAATCATTTCAATGTCCTTACTTAACCTCTGCATGGTCTAGCAAGCCGATTAGCCTCTCTGATCCTTTCGGGCACCAGATGGGAGTGTGAGCCAGGAGGGAGCAGGGCAGTGCAGCACAAGTGAAAGAGCTGCTGGCTAAGCTGCCGCAGTGGAACTGCAGCTCTGATCACCGAGCCTCAGAGAACCGGATCATTCGGTTTTATATTTATTTCATACATCACTGATATCCCACCTTGTTCACAAAAGGAAAAAAAAAGATTTCAATCAGATCATGGGCTTTAATTAGCTAATATTACTTTTATGCAATATTTTTATTAGACCACAGGTAATTTGTATTCTCTTTAAAGGCCAAGCTTCAAATTAAGGCGGCACACTGGCTGCCCACAGTTTGCATTTGGCTGTTGGACAAGTTTTTTCTGACAGACACAGTGTTTTTATAAAAACAGAACTGAAATCCCTTCAGGCAGTGCACACGGGCGTGTTCTCTCCAGCCCCATCCCTCTCTTATTTTGCATTCCACCTGATTCACACATTGGTTTATCTACCAGGATCTTACAGATATTTCAAATAGAACCTCACAGTCTTTCAATCCATGCCGATTTAGATGAGCCAAGAAAGACAGTGTGTGCAGCCATAACACATATGTTCCTATCTGTTCAACATCAATGTGCTTGTATCGAATTTACGAGGTTTTCACGTCCCATATGTTCCATTTTAGTTTACCAGATAGTCAAAAAGCTAATGCTTTATGCTTTTAATTCAGCTCCATTATAATTTAACTTCTTTTATTTTCTATCAAGAAAAGTGTGGGGAGGGGGGAGCGTCTGGGTGGCTCAGTTGGTTAAGCGTCCAATTTTTGATTTTGGCTCAGGTCATGATCTCATGGTTCATGGGTCTGAGTCCTGAGTCAAGCTCTCTGCTGACAGCGCAAAGCCTGCCTGAGATTCTCTCTCTCCCTCTATCGTCCCCTCCCTCCACTCATGCACACTCTCTCTCCTAAAATATATAAACTTTAAAAACAAGTGGCAAAGTATCATTTTTCTCTGTCTTCAAAATAAGTGAAAATTATTAATGATTGAAATATGTATTTAAGAATTGGATGCATAATAGATACTTTCCTTTGACCTCCTAATCAAATAGTTCGATGGGTATCTTGCATGGTTACACTTGTAGAATTTTTAGCAATCAACATATAACAGTCGTCTACTACCTATGTTCCTGGGGAAAGCTGAGAACAAAGCTGGGGCGCTCAGTCTCTTCTGTCAGCTCACCTCACCTTTCTGCCACTTTACCTTAAACACGCCAGTGTTTGTAACTCATACTGCTCTAAGTCAGTTTATTTTCATCTTATTCGTGCCCCTTTTTCATCCTCGCTCCAAACTCTTCATTCTGCCTAAAATGAATTTTATTCCCCACATCATGAATCCATATCTTCCTGTTCTTCTACCTCAAATGCAATACTATTTTTCCCCACAAAGTGATCCCTGAATAACGTTATCCTCGGGGTTGTCCCTCCTTATTTTGACTTTGGAACTCAAAATTATTCCACATTTTGCATACCGTATTTTGAAACAATCCCCCAGATGTTTTATATATTTGTTACCTTCTGAATTAAATTTTAAGTTCCTCTAAGACAATGGCTATGTATCTTCTATTCACCACAGCTGTCTTTAATTACTCTATCAGACTGTTCTAAAAGAATACACATTTCATATTTTCTTTTCTTCTTTCACATAAACCATGGACTAAAGATATTTCAACTATGCTACAGATATTCCAACTTTTCAGCCTCTTTACTCTTAAACTGCTACTTATACCAAAACAGGGACAACAAATCTTTTGTTATGTCACATATCTTGATTTGTAGTTTAGAAAATGTAACTGCCACTCATCCCTGCCTAAAAATCCACCTAATGGCACTGGAGTTACAAAACAGTTTGCTTGGCAGGATTCCATAATTTGGAGGGGACACTTAATGGTGAAGTCACCGGAAATAACAAGTAAAAAACATTCAGTCCTTTCTGAATAGTACTTCCATTTGGCTGGAGCAGTAAGAAGGAGGGAACAGAGGCAGCTTCCTCACCTGCCTCCATTTCCTATCATGAGGCAGAACTACCCCAGGGTTTTGGTCTTGGAATAAGTTGTGGCAGACCTTGCAGAAAGTATCTCTTCTCTCTTTTCATAAAGCTGGTTATAAGTGATAAGATCTGAGCCTCAGCTGTGATTTAGAATAGAGGGCAGAGGGATGGGGTATCCTTTAAAATAAAGACTGTAACAAGAGATGAAGAAGGGCATTATATCATAATTAAGGGGTTTATACACCAAGAAGACCTAACAGTTATAAACATTTATGCTCCAAGTGTGAAAGCACCCAAATATATAAATCAATTAATCACAAACATAAAGAAACTCATTGATAATAATACCATAATAGTAGGGGACTTCAACACCCACTTACAACAATGGACAGATCATCTAATCAGAAAGTCAACAAGGAAACAATGGCTTTGAATGACACATTGGACCTGATGGACTTAACAGATATATTCAGAACATTTCATCCTAAAGCAGCAGAATATACATTCTTCTCCAGTGCACATGGAACATTCTCCAAAATAGATCACGTCCTGGAACACAAATCAGTCCTCAACAAGTACATAGTGTGCATATTTTCAGATCACAATGCTATGAAACTTGACATCAACCACAAGAAAAAAATTGGAAAGGTAACAAATACTTCGAGACTAAAGAACATCCTACTAAAGAATGAATGGGCTAACCAAGAAGTTAAAGAAGAAATTAAAAAGTACATGGAAGCCAATGAAAATGATAACACCACAGCCCAAAACCTCTGGGATGCAGCAAAGGCAGTCATAAGAGGGAAGTATATAGCAATCCAGGCCTTCGTAAAGAAGGAAGAAATGTCTCAGATACACAACTGAACCTTATGCCTTAAGGAGCTAGAAAAAGAACAGCAAATAAAACCTAAAACCAGCAGAAGACAGGACATAATAAAGATTAGAACAGAAATCAATGCTATTGAAACCAAAAAACAAAAAAACAGTAGAACACATCAATGAAACCAGAAGCTGGTTCTTTAAAAGAATCAACAAAATTGATAAACCACTAGCCAGTTTGATCAAAAAGAAAAGGAAAAGACCCAAATAAATAAAATCAAGAATGAAAATGAAATAAAATCAAGACGCAAAATAAATAAAATCAAGAGATCACAAACAGCACAGCAGAAATGAAAATAATAAGAGAGTATTATGAACAATTATATGCCAATAAAATGGGAAATATGGAAGAAATGGACAAATTCCTAGAAACATATACACTACCAAAACTGAAACAGGAAGAAATAGAAAATTTGAACAGACCCATAACCAATAAAGAAATCGAATTAGTAATCAAAAATCTCCAAAAAAAACGAGTCCAGGGCCAGATGGCTTTCCAGGGGAATTCTACCAAACATTTAAGGACTTAACACCTATTCTCTTGAAGCTGTTCCAAAAAATAGAAATGGAAGGAAAACTTCCAAACTCTTTCTATGAAGCCAGCATTACCTCGATTCCAAAACCAGACACCCCGCTAAAAAGGAGAACTATAGATCAATTTCCCTGATGAGCATGGATGCAAAAATCCTCAATAAGATATTAGCCAACCAGATCCAACAATATATTAAAAAAAATTATTCACCATGACCAAGTGGGATTTATACCTGGGATGCAGGGCTGTTTCAATATCCGCAAAACAATCAGTGTGATTCATCACATCAATAAAAGAAAGGACAAGAACCATATGATCCTCTCAATAGATGCAGAGAAAGCATTTGACAAAATACAGCCTCCTTTCTTGATAAAAACCCTCAAGAAAGTAGGGATAGAAGGAGCATACCTCAAGATCACAAAAGTCATATATGAAAGACCCAACACTAATATCATTCTCAATGGGGACAAACTGAGAGCTTTCCCGCTAAGGTCAGGAACAAGACAGGGATGTCCACTCTTGCCACCGTTATTCAACATAGTATTGGAAGTTTTCGCCTCTGCAATCAGACAACACAAATAAATAAAGGCATCCAAATCAGCCAGGAGGAGGTCAAACTTTCACTCTTCACAGATGACATGATACTCTACCTGGAAACCCCAAAAGATTCCACCAAAAAACTACTAGCACTGATCCATAAATTCAGCAAAGTGGCAGGATATAAAATCAATGCACAGAAATCAGTTGCACTCCTATGCACCAAGAATGAAGCAACGAAAAGAGAAATCAAGGAATCGATCTCATTTATAATTGCACCAAAACCCATAAAATACCTAGGAATAAATCTAACCAAAGAGGCGAAAAATCTATACACTGAAAACTATAGAAAGCTATTGAAAGAAATTGAAGAAGACACAAAAACATGGAAAAATATTCCATCCTACTGGATAGGAAAAACAAATATTGTTAAAATTCAATACTACCCAATGCAATCTACATATTCAATGCAATCCCTATCAAAATAATACCAGCATTCTTCACAGAGCTAGAACAAACAATCCTAAAATTTGTATGGAACCAGAAAGACCCCGAATAGCCAAAGCAATCTGGAGAAAGAAAACCAAATCAGGAGGCATCACAATCCTGGACTTTAAGCTGTATTGCAAAGCTATAATCATCAAGACAGTATGGTATGAGCACAAAAACAGACACTCAGATCAATGGCACAGAATAGAGAACCCGGAAATGGACCCACAAACATATGGCCAACTCATTTTTGACAAAGCAGGAAAGAATATCCCATGATATGTGGTGAATTATCTGTTTTCAGTTTAAAATTTATATCTGGTGATGTGCTTTCACTGTACTGCAACAATTGTTTAAAGATGAAAATTGTTTAAACATGCTGTCTTGAACAATAGCAATAACAGCAAAATCAATGGTGTCAAAAGATACTTCAGGTATATTCTTTAATAAGAAATTTAAACATTCAAAGACAAGCAATATAAATTCCCTAGATGTTTTGTTTTATTTTGTTTTTTTATCTTCTATTGCAATCTGTTATTTTTCCTGCATGTTGTTTTACCCCTGTTCCTTAGATTACTTTTGGTTAGATTCAAATTTTACAAGAGTCTACTGAAAATGCCTATATTCCTTGTCCAATTTTGTCATTTACTGGGCAACCCCCCATAAAAATATTCACATATGGAAAATATGCATTGTGGAAATTTTCAAATCAAACACTAATTCTTCTCAATTCAATGCAGTTTATGCGAAGAGTTTTATATATATAGCAATGAAGCAATATCAGTTCTAAATTTGTTCAAAGTTACTTTCTTAATCGTATCCATTATTGTCTTAATTATTTAGTTGTTTTTTTAGCCCCAAATAATATGCACTAGTTTTTGGTGGCCATGTTAATACTATGCATAAACATTTGCCATAATATTCAAATTTTGCTACAATTCCTGCCAAATGGAAAAGTTCCCATAAACATGCTCATAAAGTTGCTTGGCTGATCTACTGATGTTAGACATTGCATCACTAAAAACCGATCGTGCGTTCAACTGCCACATGGAATTATTTTTTCTCACTTATATATAGTTTCTGTTCACCACAGATACTTACAGATTTTTTAAAATCACATTAAAGTTCTGAATGTTTAATATTATTGTTTAAAGTGTTATTTCTTTCTCATGATTACCTGAAATACATAAAAAACTTGCCACTCCCGGACACAACTTTTTCTACCTCTGAAGAGTTTGAAATACAGACAAAATGCAGAATCTTTTGCAATAGAATGAAGTAACCAGATTCTTTTTTCCACTTGAAATATTCATATAATATTCATTTCCAAAACTTCCTACCTTTTGGAAAGACAGACTTTCTTACTTGAGATGAATAACCTTCAAAAATAAGTTAATAGTAAAATTCCATGGATGCACTTGGATTTGAAAAAATCCTGTTTCGTTGAATGGATTCTCTGCAATGTTTTCGTCTTTTAGTTTTTGTTGAAACTTAGTTATCAATTATACTTAATATTTCTGAGCTTATTTTACCAAAACTAAATCATTTCTCTTTTTTCTCTGGTGTTCTGTATTTTTCTCTCAAAGTTTTCCGTAATTTAAATTATTTTATTTTCTAAGGTTTTTTCAGCTTTCACTTTTTTTCTGATTATGATATTTTTTATTATTTTCTTTCTGGAACTCCCAAAGTTTGCATTTAATATAACATGTAGGAATATGCTACCAAATTTTAATAGAAGTTAATATTAGCACTAATACAAGTGTCATAAAAACAAAACCTGTAATAATGTAATTAATAGATAATTGCATATTACTTACTAATTTATATCAATAAAAATCTGCCTTATGAATGATTAATAGTAAATAGGTATTAGTTGTTGCATCATGTTTCATGAGTGCTATTTATGATATTAATAATCACCAACTAGAAACTGATTTCAATAGTTCATTTTTAATTTATTTATTTAAATTCAAATTAGTTAACACACAGTGTAGTAGTGCTTTCCACAGTAGAACCCAGTGATTCATCATTTACATATAACACCCAGTGCCATCACAAGTGCCCTCCTTAGTGCCCATCACCCATCTAACCCATCCTCCCACCCACCTCACCTCCAGCAACCCTCAGTTGCAACCTCTCTTATGGTTTACCTCCCCCTCTGTTTTTATCTTATTTTTCCTTCCCTTCCCCTATGTTTATCTGTTGTGTTTCTTAAATTCCATATATGAGTGAAATTATAAGATATTTGTCTTTCTCTGACTAATTTCGCTTAGCACAATACCCTCTAGTTCCATCCATGTTGTTGCAAATAACAAGATTTCATTCTTTTTGTTCTCCAGTAATATTCATACACACACACACACATATATATATACCACATCTTCTTTATCCATTCATCAGTCAGTGGACATTTGGGCCCTTTCCATAATTTAGCTATTGTTGATAGCGCTGCTATAAACATTGGAGTGCATGTGCCCCTTTGAATCAGCACTTTGTATCTTTTGGATAAATACTGAGTAGTGCAATTGCTGGGTCTCAGGGTAGTTTTATTTTTCAATTTTTTGAGGAACCTCCATACTGTTTTCCAGAGTGGCCACACCACTTTGCATTACCACCAATAGTGCAAAAGTGTTGCCCTTTCTCTGCATGCTGATTAACATCTATTGCTTCCTGAGTTTTAATTTTAGCCATTCTGACAGGTGTGAAGTGTCCTGGTTGTTTTCATATGTATTTCTCCAATTATGAGTTATGCTGAGCATCTTTTCATATGTCTCTTTTCCATCTGGATGTCTTCTTTTGACGTGTTTATTCATGCCTTATTCACATTTCTTCATTGCATTATTTGCTTTTTGGGCAAATAGGTTTTGGATACTAACCCTTTATTCGATACGTTATTTTCAAATATCTTTTCCCTTTCTGTTGGTTGCCTTTTGGTATGTTGATTGTTTCCTTCTCTGTGCAGAAGCTTTTTATCTTGATGAGGTCCCAATTGTTCATTTTTGCTTTTGTTTCCCTTGCCTCCAGATATATGTCTGGTAAGAAGTTGCTACGGCCAAGATGAAAGAGATTGCTGTAGGATTTTGATGGTTTCCTGGCTTTCAATTAGATCTTTCATCCATTTTGAATTTATTTGTGTGTATGATGTAGGAATGTGGTCCTGTTTCATTCCTCTGCATCTCATTGTCCAGTTTTCCCAGCACCATTTGCTGAAGAGACTGTCTTTATTCCATTGGATATTCTTCCCTGCTTTGTCAAAGATGAGCTGGCCATATGTTTGTGGGTCCATTTCTGGGTTCTCTATTCTATTCCATTGATCTGCGTGTGCCAGTACCATACTGTCTTGATGATTACAGCTTTGTAATACAGCTTGAAGTCTGGGATTGTGATGCCTCCTGCTTTGGTTTTCTTTTTCAAGATTGCTTTGGCTATTTGGGGTCTTTTCTGGTTCCATACAAATTTTAGGGTTGTTTGTTCTAGCTCTGTGAAGAATGCTGGTGTTATTTTGATAGGGATTACACTGAATGTGTAGATTGCTTTGGGTAGTATTGACATTTTAACAATATTTGTTCTTCTGAGCCATAAGCATGGAATGCTTTTCTATTTCTTTATGTCTTCTGCAATTTCTTTCATAAGTTTTAAACATGCTGATCTTTTACATCTTGTTAGGTTTATTCCTAGGTATCTAATGGCTTTGGTGCAATTGTAAATGGGATCAATTCCTTGATTATTCTTTCAGCTGCTTCATTCTTGGTATATTGAAAAGCAATTTATTTCTGCACATCAATTTTATACCCTGTGACTTTGCTGAATTCACATATTCTGGCAGTTTTTTGATGTAGTCTTTCATATTTTCTACATAGAGTATCATATCATTTGTGAAGAGTGAAAGTTTGACTTCTTCCTTGCCAATTCATATGCCATTCATTTCTTTTTGTTGTTTGATTGCTGAGGCTAGGACTTCTAGTACTATGTTGAACAACAGTGATAAGAGTGGACATCCCTTTCATGTTCCTGACCTTATGGGGAAAGTTCTGTTTTTTTCCCATTGAGGATAATATTAGCTTTGGGACTTTCATATATGGCCTTTATGATGTTGAGGTATGTTCCTTCTATCCCTACTTTGTTGAGGGTTTTATCAAGAAAGTATGCGTTACTTTGTCAAATGCTTTTTCTGCATCTATTGCAAAGATCATATGGTTTTTATCCTTTCTTTTATTAATATGGTATATCACATTGATTGAGTTGCAAATACGGAACCACCCTTGCCACCCAGGAATAAATCCTACTTGATCCAGGTGAATAATTCTTTTAATGCACTGTTGAAATTGACTTGCTATTATCTTGTTGAGAATTTTTTCATCCAGATTCATCAGGGATATTGGCCTGTAACTCTCCTTTTTAGTGGGGTCTTTGGTTTTAGAATCAAGGAATGCTAGCTTCATAGACTGATTTTGGAAGTTTTCCTTCTTTTGGAATAGTTTGAGAAGAGTAGATATTAACTCTTCTTTAAATGTCTGGTTGAATTCCTCTGGGAAGCCATCTGTCCCAGTACTCTTATTTATTGGGAGATTTTTTATTTAACTGATTCAATTTCTTTGCTGGTTATGGGCTGTTCAAATTTTCTGTTTCTTCCTGTTTCAGTGTTGGCAGAATGTGAGTTTCTAGGAATTTGTCCCTTCTTCAAGATTGCCAAGTTTGTTGGCATATAATTTTTCATGGTATTCTCTTATAATTGTTTTTCGGTAATGTTGGCTGTGATCTCTCCTCTTTCATTTGTGATTTTATGTATTTGGGTCTTCTCTCTTTTCTTTTTGATAAGTCTGGCTAGGGGGTTATCAATTTGTTTATTCTTTCAAAGAGCCAGCATTTAGTTTCATTGATCTGTTCTTCTGGGTTTTGTTGTTTGTTTGTTTGTTTGTTTGTTACTATATTATTTATTTCTGCTATAATCTTTATTATTTTGCTTCTACTGGATTTGGGCTTTTTCTGATGTTCCTTTTCTAGCTACTTTAGGTTTAAGGTTAGGTTGTATATATGGGATCTTTTTTGCTTCTTGAGATAGGCCTGAATTGCAATGTACTTGCTTTGTAGGACTGCCTTATTTTCATTTTCATTTGCTTCCATGTATTTTTTTTATTTCTTTTGAAGTTCCTGGTCAGCCCAATCATTCTTTAGTAGGATGTTCTTTAACTTCCATGTACTTGAGGGCTTTCCAAATTTTTTCTTGTGATTGATTTCATGTTTCATAGCATTATGATCTGAAAATATGCATGGTGTGAACTTGATCTTTTTGTATCTGTTGGGAGTTGATTTGTGACCCAGTATGTGATCTATTTTGTGACCCAGTATGTGATCTATGTTACATGTACACTCGAGAAGAATGTGTATTCTGCTGCTTCAGTATGAAATGTTCTGAATATCTCTGTTAAGTCCATCTGGTTCAGTGTTTCATTCAAAACCACGGTTTCCTTGTTGATTTTCTACTTAGATGATCTGGCCATTGCTATACGTGCAGTATCAAAGTTTCCTCCTATTATGGTATTATTATCAATGAGTTTTTTTTTTTTACATTTGTGATTAATTGATTTATATATTTAGGTGCTTCCAACTTGGAGGCATAAATATTTATGATTGTTACATCTTGAAGAACAAGCTTCTTAATTATGATATAATGCCCTTCTTCATCTCTTGTTACAGTCTTTGTTTTAAAATTTAGTTTGCCTGATATAATTTGGCTACTCTGGCTTTCTTTTGACATCCATTAGCATGATAGATGGCTCTCCATACCCTCACTTTCAATCTACAGGTGTCTTTAGGTCTAAAATGAGTCTCTAGTAGGTAGAATATAGATGGCTCTTGTTTTTTAATCCATTCTGCTACCCTGTATCTTTTGATTAGGGCATTTGTCCATTTACATTCAGAGTGATTATTAAAAGATATGAATTTAGTGCTATTGTATACCTGTAGAGTTGGTGTTTCTGGTGATATTCTCTGGTCCTTTGTAGTCTTTGTTACTTTGGTATTCTTTTTTTTTTTCTCCACTCAGAGTCCCCCTTAAAATTTCTTGTATGGCTGGCTTAGTAGTCATGAACTCCTTTAGGTTTTGTTTGTCAGGGAAAACCTTTGTCTCTCCTTGTATTCTGAATGACAGATTTGTTGGATAAAGAATTCTTGGCTGGACATTCTTCCCATTCAACACATTGAATATGTCCTGACATGCCCTCTGGGCTGCCAAGTTTTGGTAGAAAGGTCTGCTGCTACCCTAATGTATCTACCCTTATAGGCTAAAGACCTTTTGTCCCCAGCTGCTTTCAGAATTCTCTCTTTATCTTTGTAGTTTTGAAGTTTCACTATGGTATGCTGTGGTGTTGATCTGTTAGTGTTGATTTTGAAGGGAGTTATCTATGCCTCTTGGAGTTGAATGCCTGTTTCCTTCCACAGATTAGGGAATTTCTCAGTTATAATTTGTTCAAATAAATCTACCCCTTTATCTTACCTTTCTTCTTCTGGGACTTCTATGCTACAGATATTGTTGCATTTTATGAAATCACTAAGTTCTCTGAGTTACCCCTTGTGATCTAATAATTTTCCTTCCCTCCTTTTCCAGCTTCATTATTTTCCGTAATTTTATCTTCTGTATCTCTATTCTCTCTTCCATTTCTTCAATCCTCATTGTCGCTGTATCCAGTTGGTTTGCATCTCAGGTATAGCATTTTTTAATTTCATCCTGACTAGTTTTTTAGGTCTTTTATCGCTGCAGCAAGTGTTTCTCTGGTGTCTACTATGCTTTTTTCAAGCCCAGCTAGTGGTCTTCTGACTATTGTTCTAAATTCTTTTTCAGATACATTGCTTATATCTGTTTTAAGCAAGTCCCTGGCTGTGATTTATTCTTAACCTTTCTTTTGTAGAGAATTCCTTTGTTGTGTCACTGTGGCTAAGTTTCTGTACTTTGTGTGTTTTGAAAGCTTGCTATGTTTTCTGCACCTGAGAGTAATACTATATTAAAAAGGGGTCATATACCGTCTAGGGTCTGGCACTTCAGGAAGTGTTTCTGATATATGCTGTGTGGACTCTACTGTTGTGTCTTGCTTGCTCTTTCCCACTGGTCAGTAATCTCTAGAGCTCCTCCTTGCTTGCAGCGGGGGAGTGTTTGGACCTTTTACTAGGTGTGCTTTTATTTGTTTGTTGAGGTATCCCTAGAAAAAGAGATGGAAAAGCCTGATTCCCAAAAAAAAGGAGAAAAGGAAAGGGAACAAAAACACAGAGAATCAAAAAACTATGAGGCTGATCCCAAAGAAAAATAAAGGAAAAAAGTAGAAGAAAAGAAAGAAAAAGTAAAGCATAAAAAATCCTGATCCAGAAAAAGAGAAAAAGAAATGGAAAAAACAAACACAAAACTATAAGCCTGATTCCAAGTGAAAAAAAGAAGAAAGAAAAAAGGAAAAAGAACTGCTGGTGTCATTTTGAAGCACCCAGTTTCAGTACACTTGGTGCATGGGGGTTACTGGGTGTGCTGGTCTTCTGGAGAAGAGGCCAGCTTCATTGGCTCAGGGTCAGTCCGGCCCCAGTAAATAAGCAGTTGCCAGGCATGGGGTGGGGCCTGGGGGGTGGTTTGGTGTAAGAGTGTCTCACCTCCATCGGGGGCTGCTGTGTTGCTGTCTAATGTCCCACCATGTTGGTGTTAGGGTAAAATTGTGCAACTCCAATCTCTCATCCCTTGACCTGGGATCTCACATCCCCTGCTGTTTAGGCAGTCCTCACAGAATAGCTAGGGTAGGGAGCTCTCCCTATGCCACAGCTCTCCTGCAGTTTTTCTCTGGTGCATGGCCAGAATTCAAAACCCAAAGTCTTAAAGGAGCTGGCATGATGCAGATCCTCTCTCCTCCTCTGGAGTAGAGCCTCTCCACCCTGCTGATGAAGGTCCTTTCTTTGGCTGGCACCTGCAGGGTTTTTGGTCCTTGGGAAAGCATAAACCATCTTCCAAAAGTACTCCAAGAAAGGGAATCTTCTCTCCCAGTGTGCCCCAGAGATCCATACATCATGCTATGCACCCCAGGGCCAGCTCTGTCCTCTGCACCCCAGGGCCAGCTCTGTCCTCTCCAGGAGTGTGCACCACAGCTTCAGTGTGGAGAAAGTCACACACTTCCAAAACTTCATTTTAAACTCAAAAAGCTGCTCAGAAAAACAACAACAACAACAACAACAACAACAACCAAAAACCTGGAACATTCGTTACTTCTTACTCCCCAGTCGATGGTCCAGGGAGGTTTTCTTCTTGTGCAGACTCAATGTTGCACTTTCTCAACCTCTCGTTCTTTCTCTTCTTTTTTCTTTCCACTGAAAGGGTTCCCTCCTCTCCATGACACCGCTGTTTTCCTCTCCCCCAATTCACTTCCATTTACTAAGCTGTCTGTCTCCCAACTCTGGAGATCCTTCTGTCACTCTGCAGATCAATTTCCTGGGTGTTCCAAGTAATCTGACCTCAATACAGCTGTGTTTGAGGAAAGAGGAAAGCCCAGGATTCCCCTACTTCTCTGCTTTTTTAACTCCTCCTTGATTTCAATAGTTTCAGCAGTCACTTGAAATACCATCGCTAAAGACAGAGTATATAGCAAACATTTTCACTTTTCTGCATTTTGGTATTTTACAAATCATGTTTTTATGTACTACATAATTTTTAGGATCCTGAGTACATTAATAATTTTTCGAAGTTAATAATTATTGGTCATTTGGGGTGCCTGGGTGGCTCAGTTGGTTAAGCATCTGGCTTTGGCTTAGGTCATGATCTCATGGTTTGTGGGCTTGAGCCCCACATCAGGCTCTGTGCTGACAGCTTGGAGCCTGGAGCCTGCTCAGATTCTGTGCCTCTATCTCTCTCTGCCCCTCTCCTGCTCGCAGTCTGTGTCTCTCTCCCAAAAATAAATAAATATTTAAAAAAATGTTTTACATAATAATTATTGGCCACTTGTCCAACAAATTATTAGGAACCTACCATATCATATGTCAGGGCATTATTGTAGGTTACATACTCATTACATCAGGACCACTAATTTGAATATTGTTTTTATATTATCCTTTGTCTTGAGAAAATCATGAAGGACATCGAAATTAGATCATTTGAATTTCATCACTTTTCACTCTTTCTATATATATTTTTGTAAAGCTTATAATCCCTAGATAACAAGAGTATTATCTGTCAAATTTAAATGTTTTATATCATGTCTGGCATAACATCAGACATATAAGAATCATCAAGAAGCTTTGAACTATCGGTGATTCAATGGTATAGGATATCTAGCGTGCTATGCAGACAGGGTTCCAAAGGGTCTGTGTCTGGACCCTATGGTAAAGAAGGTCATGAACAACTAGCAACATCTGCCATGTGTGAGCTTCTGCCAGGTAAGGTTGCCCTAACAGTCTCAAACTTAGAGCAATAAAAGTCTATTCTTTGCTTAAGTTACATGTCAACTCTTACATGTCTGCTCTTGATGGGATTCTGTTCCATACATCTTCTTTCCGAGATTTAAGCTGAGAGAAAAACCACATTCTGAGATGTGCTGAGATGTGCAAAGGGGCACGAGGACTATTGGAAACACATAAAGTCTCTTAAATCTTCTAGCTAGACATGCCATTAATGGAATCCAAGTATACTCCTGCCACAGGAAGCACTATGTAGATCATACAGTAATGAGCGGAGATGCATAATCCTCACAGGGAAGGAGCAAGCAACTGAGAACAATAATACCATCTACCACAGTACTTGTTTGTCACTCCTAAACTAATAAATTATTTCTTTAATAATAGTATTAATAATTATTATAATCATTGTTGCCTTTAATATTATTACTGTAAAAACCCTGAAAGCCAGATATAAAGTGCTGCCTAAAAAGTACTATACCCGATTTTAACCTTCTTAAACAGAGCCACAGTGCTCCTTTAGATTCAACTTCTATTTAGTTCATCATGCTTGGAACAGGTTGTCAAGGCTGAACCAAAGTGGCAACATGGGCTTATCACAAATTCACTTACCAATAGACAGCCTTCGTCTCAGAGTCAGGGCTGAACTTGAGCACCTATAAAACAGCACAGGAGAAAGGTTAAGAGCATGTAACCCAGATGAGGAAAACAGGTCCAACTTTATTTAGCACTTACTCCTGTTTTAACTTAGCTTCTCTAAGCTTCAGTATCCTCATATCTAAAATGTTGAAAAGAATGGAACCTACTTCATGGGACTGTTGTGAAAGACTAAACTAGGTTATGCAAGAGTACTGTGTAATTTGTGCAAGATATTGTTATAGAAGTGAAACATGAGAACGTTCAGTTATTGATACTTCTATTTTGATTATTATCCTTATGTTTGGATGATAATCCTTTCTTAAAGAGGCTTCTGAAAGAGATAAAAGTAGATGGCACATGACATCTGCCCTTGATTGACATTCTTTGAAACTATGATGAGACTAGTATAACCTGAAATACTACAGTTTCCAAGGTGTGTGTAATGTTCTGTCTTCCAACATATACAGACATGATTAGACTTTTGATGGCTTTAATTTCTTTATTCTGAGAAAGCAGATGTGATGGCCATTTATTTATGCAAATGAAGAGTGAAGAATTTATTCTGACCTGATGAAGTTTGAGATGACGTGGGATCTAAGGAATCAACTAAAGTGTATAAGAATATTAAGCATGTTATAATATGAAATATAACACTGAAATATATCATTGAATATTATGCTCCTTTTAGAAAAACTTTTCCTTTCTAAATATTAATTTAGACTCTACTGTATCTGCAAAATCTTGCGAGGCTTAATGAAGAAGTCTATCTTTCCTTTGGACTATTCATTCACACAGGGCATTAAGGTTGAAGCTCAGAAACTGGTAGGAGGCATTCATAAGCCTAAATGCCTCATCTTGGAGAGCTGACTTGGAAAATATCAGCCATAACAACTTCTTGCTATCCTATACCATGTTTGAGAAATGTTAAAGAATTTAAGTTTGTAGTCATTCATTTTGTACTTAATAAAAGGAAATATAGAGTGAAAGTCATCTTGATATGTAGTTCTTATATTGATTTTGGTCTATACATACTGGTGTATTTACTCTGTTTGTGAGATATAAGGATCCCTATTGTGAGTAGGGATAAAGTTTTGTATTAGTCAGGGTTTTCCAGAGAAATAAAACCAATTGTGTGTGTGTGTGTGTGTGTGTGTGTGTGTGTGTGTATGTGTATAAAATATATGTGATATATATGTTATACATATATAACATATTTATTATAAGGTATTAGCTCACATGATCCAGGAAGCTGAGAAGTCCCACAATCTGCTTTGTGTAAGCTAGAGACCCAGAAAGGCCAGCGATTAAGTTCAAAGTCCTAAGAGCCAGAGAGCCAATGGCGTAGATTTCAGTGTGAAGGCCTGAGAACCAGAAGCACTGAGGGCAGGAGAGAAAACTTTCTGCTCATCCAGTAATGCAGAGAGAGACTGAGTACTCTTACTCCACCTTTTGTTCTATTCAGGTGCTCGATGGATAGGACAAAGCCCACTCACAATGGGGAGGGCAATGTGCTTTACTAAATCTGCCAATTCAAATGGTAATCTCTTACAGAAACACCCTTACAGACACACCCAGAAATAATTTCTCCCCAGATATCTGGGTATCCCATGATCCCGTCAAATGGACACATGAACTATCACAGGAAAGTTTCCTCTGAATGTGGAATTCCCACTTTTGCTCATTTTACCAAGATTCTGGGACAGGATTTTGAAGTTAATCATATATGAGTATCAAGAGGAACCTCTTGCTTTTTCTGGGTCTTTGGCCTAGAGTCCAAAAATTTGAGCCCTGTTGCTTAAATCATAAGCAGAAGACTAGCGTATTCAACAAGGAGGTAGTTTCCATTGAATAGTCTCCATTCACCATCCAAATCCACTGTATACTCTTTTCCACCCCACTCTGTGCTCCAGGACTGCATCAATGTACTATCAGTTGTATTCAGCCAGTGGGAGACACTGGCAAGAGACGGGAAAGTAGGTAGCTCCCTTCCTGTCAGGACACAGGTTAGATGTGGTCATATTCTGCTACCTAAAGTCAAGGTGCCTAGCAGATATTCCTCTCCTATAGTCATAACTACAGCTCTTGGCTTCCAGCAAATTCTTTTTACCCTGTCAATTCCAGAGGTGGTTTTAACAGCTTCCTTATATAACTAAGCACAAGGTACTTGACAATCCCTTGAGGGTTTCTCTGTACCATGAAACCAGAGCATTAGGTTGACCTAATTCTTGAATGAGGGAATCTTCCCCACCAGGGAAAACAATCATAATTGCATTAAATTGGGGGCCAAGACTGTCCCCTGGTCACTTGGGGCTCTGAACCAACAGGCAGACACAGAAGGACTAGTGATTGATTCTGATTACTAAAAAGAAAACAAAACTGGGGTATTGCTGCTCAAGGAGAGAAAATGATTTCAACAACCCATTTCCTCTAACCCAAATGAACAAATTATATTTATATACAGACACAAAATGCAGATATATATAGATATATATTTTTTTTCTTTTATTCTTGTGCCCCTTAGCTATCCCTGGGTGACCTCAGAAATTAAAGCACATCAGGGTGAAGATCAATTACTGGCAATATTTCCCTTCAACAGAATCATCTCATAATTTTGAACAAAGAAGTTTTCAAGGTTCTGAAGTTAAACCTTCCTATAAATTTTTCAAAAGGGCCTCTCATTAGGTCAATTCAACTAAGCATCTTCACAGCCAAAGCAAAGAATAAATTCTAAGCAAAAGTGGTTAAGGTGATTAAAGACTTTCACTTACAAAAATAAATGTGGTTCAATCTGCCTACTTTTGCAATGATGACTTGAAAAGTAATTTTTATTTTATGTTCATTGTTCACCCTACACTGACAGTGCTGCTGTATAAAAACAAACAAGATTAATAAAGACAAGAAATTCTGCTTGGTAAAGGCCATTCATCACACCTATAATTCTGCTTCCCGGGATTAATCAGTGCATAGATTAGGTGTTACAAAAATTGATAATAGTTGTCATCATATGTGATTTTTCACTTAATCAATTAATCATAAGCAGTTTTTACACTTATCAGGCAACATTTGAATTTCCTGGCCTAATACTAGTCCATGTACCTATTTAATTGCTTAAAGGTATAGGGATGTGCTTTAGAAAGGTTTTGTTTTTTTCTAGAAAAGGACTTACATTATTTTTTTTTTAATTCTTTGAACTCAGGTGCACATAATTGGATTATTATCCTTGACGATAGTATGATTACATCATTGGTACATGTGTGGACCCGTTTTGAATTTTTTATTTTTGTTTAATTTTTTATTTTGACTAACATAATAAGCACTAACCAACTACTTTTTTTTAAGTGAGCACACTGACAATAACCTGTGTCTAACAATGCAGTCCTCTTTTCTTAGCAACCTGCCTCCCCCTTCTTGCATTACAAGTATCCTGAGTCCTATGCCCATCATTTATTTCCTTATCTTCCTATATTTTATTGTAATTGCATGTATCCTTGAAAAGTGCTTTGAAATTTTAGTTGTTTTAACATTTATTTAATAACAAGTTTATCAGGTCATTTGTTATATGAGCGGGGTGCTTGTCATAAAATATGATATGCAGTGATATGGTATATGCCATTGTAATACACTCATTTTGTCTGCTTTAAAATTGCTCATTGTGTCAATACCATATCACGCTATGTGAATAGCTCACCCATGTTTTCTCCCTTAACTGGGCATCTGAATCATTTTCAGGTTCTTACTATGTAAAATGTGCAATTATGAACATTCTTGCACAAGTTTCCTATAGTACATTTGCAAAGTTTTCTCTTGAAGATATGTCTATAGATCCTTGGGTGTCACAGAGTGAGTTTCAATTTTAAGAAATAATACCATACCATTTACAAAATTCATTGCAAAAATTAAACCTTCTAGCAACGAGATATGAGAGAGCCAGTGTACATGCATCCTCTTGGTATTGTCAGATTTTAAAATTTTTGCCAGTGAAATGAGTGCAAAAGTTTATCTTAACATAGTCTTGTTTTGCATTCCCCCGATCATTAAATGTGAAGAAACTCTTTACATATTTGTTAGCTATATGTGTTTCCTCTTACATGAAATATTTTTGAATGTATCTTGCCTATTCTATCAGACTGTTTGTGTTTTGTTTATTGGTTTGCAGAAGTTCTTTAGATAGTCTTGATACTAATTTATTGTTTGTTGTATATAGCAAGAGTAGTATCTTTTTCTACATATATCACTTACTTACTGATACACAATTGTCTCCTGATCAACAAAGTTTTTACTTTTAACACTGTAACATTTATTAGTACTTTCTTTTAGAGACATGCTTTTTGGGTTTTATTTAAGAAAAGATTTACCTTTATCTTTAAGCTTTGATTTTGACACCTAAGTGTTTAATCCATCTAGAATTTATTTTTATATGTTGTTTAATGTAGGAATCCAGTTTCATCTTTTCATTTATTTCATCTTTTAAAATATAATCATTTTTCAAAACACATTTTTTAATAAATGTAATCATGTTTCTATTCCATGTGTTGATTAATTCTTTTTTCTCCTATAATCTAAAATGTTATTTCTGTGATATACCAAAGTTTCATAAATGTGTGGGTATATTTCATTTGACCAATTCTGTTCCATTGGCCGTTAAAGAAAAAAAATCTCTGGATTAGTACTAAACACTAATTTAATCCCTATCATTTCATACCTCCTGATACTTGGTAGGATAATTCTCTGCTCCCATAGTTCTTCAGAAATGTTCTGGCTATTCTTGAATGCTTACCCCTCTATAGAAATTTTAGAATTATCTTATAAAGTGTCTTGTACAACCTAGTAAGTGGGTTTGCATTAATTTTGTTTCATAACCCTTTCACTGGGATTGCATTAAATTCTAATCCACTCCATAGATCAGTTGGGGAAAACTGACAAATTTAAAGTATTGATTCTTCTGAGTTTGTCTTTCTTTTTCTCTTTTGTTTTGAATTAATATACTATTTTTATTTCAAATTCAAGAATTATATCCATATATCTTGGTAGAGTTTTACATAAATATATCCAACTAGCATTCTTAGAAATATCTTTGATACATGTAACTTTAAAAAGTGTATTAAATGTAACACAGTGTGGTGAATACATTCTTTCCTGAAATAACATTACTCATGCAATGAAATTTTATATAGAGCATGAAGAACACACTCTTTCAATGAATTTATGATCATGATATAAATTCTCATTTAGTCATCCTTTAACTATTTTTTTAGGAACTCATACACTTCTCTGTAGAAATCTCACACATTTATCAGCTATGTTTTTAATACTTGATATTCTTCATGACTATTGTAAAAACTGTCAAAGAGAAGCCATTTTCTTGCTGTTTGTTTTTAATATTTAGGAATGTAACAGAGTATTAAGTTGAACCATAAAAAATTCAACTTTTATATGTCAAAGTGATCAAATGAATGGCAAATGTAATGTGATTCAACCATATGTATTATCTTATATTCAGCCACTTTGATAAATATTTCCATTTTTCTAGTAATTTGTAGAGTTTAGATTTTCCATATAAATTAGTTTTATATTAATTGGTTTTATATTAAAATTTTTCACATTGTATATGGAATGATACTGTGAATTCTATAATCATCACTTACATTTCTGTATTGTAGAAGAAGTTCCAGGCAGAACATTAAGAAAAAAATTTAGAAACATATGGCTGTGGGAAAGAGAATATATATGCATAGGTAACCACACATGACATTAATTTATATAGAAAATCTAAAAAACTTTATAAATTATTAAAAATAGGAATATTTATGAAAGTGGTTGAATACAAGATTACATTGTTTTTCAAAACTTGTATATTGTTTTCAAAAAATCATCAACCTTATTGGTTCTGTTAAACATCTCTTTTTCATCTTGTTTCTATTTTATTGATTTCTTTTTTTAATCTCCTTCCTTCTCATCTTTGGCCTTACTATGTTTTTCTCTTGCTATGTTCTTATATAGGATATAAGATTTTTCCATTAGTAACTTTTTTCTTTACTAACATAAATATTTACATCTCTAACTTTCTTTCAAAGTTACACTTAGGGCATCCCATAAGTTTTGACATGTGTGTTTTCACCAGCATAAAGTTCTTAATTATTTTATTATTTCTAATATGTTGCTTTTATAAAATAGCAAGTGTTTTAGCATAGAGTACATATCATACATACTTTATGACCACAATATAATTAGCTTAGCAGTTAATGACAAGAAAAGTCTCAAAATACACACTATGAGAGAGAGACAGAGAGAGAGAAAGCACTTAGAGTACTCTAATTCTGGATTGACTTTTTTTTACATTAATATGTCAATTCTTAGACATTTTCTATGTACTCTCAGTGCTTTTTACTCTGTTCTTGAGACTGAAGATATATCGTCTACATGAAAAGAGAGTTCCATGGTGTTCCATCTCCCTACTCAGTTTGGAACCACTGAGAATTGCCCGATTTGAAATCCATCACTCCTATGCATAATAACATATATTGATCTTAGTGTCTGATGTTTTCCTAAAAATTTTCTGTGCAATTTTTCTTGTTATTAGGCAAAGCGGTTTTTGCTACTGAAGTGTGTGAAAATTTAAAAGCACTCAATAAATGTGAACTAAATCACCCATGCATTAATTAGTCGACTATCAATAATGAAAGGCTAATTTAGTTTTTCCATAGTGATACCCTATACTTCCCTAATTTCCTTAGTTGCTTAGCATTTTAGCATTTTATTGGTCAGCTTCCTCCTGCTCTTCCAAACTGTATCCACATTTTTTTTTCAGAATTAGGGCAGGTACTGTTTAACCTATAAATCCAAAATAAATGTTTTTGGGCTCCAAATTGCACACGGCAATTAACAAAAACCAAAGATAAAAATTACAGCTATGGTTATGACATTTCAGATATTATTCCAGATAATGTGAATGCAAATTCTAGTTTTATTCTAGTTTTATTTATGACTTTAATTGAAACTAAATAGTTTTTTTGTGTTTTTTTTTTAACCATTGGCAATAGAGAGGATGAGACTCTAACTGGTCTACTTCTTCAGGTTAGTTTTTTAGGCTAATGAAGTACCCTTTACTAAACCAAGTACAGGCAAAGTATCACAAAGATTTTCCATTCAAAGGAGAAAAACCTACTTAACTATTTAACCAGAAAAATTCCTTTGTACACTTTGCTTGTAAATGTTGGCTAAAATAAAAATAAAATGCCACCATAGGGTAGTGGAGGAGACTCCCATGTTTTACTCTTATTTTTGTCATTATAAGCTGAGCTGGATGGCATAGGTGGCTTAGCGGTAGCAATAACAGACTCCATAAGACTGAAAACAGCTTGCCAGCCACATTTTTGATCCGTAATACAGAAACAATATTTGTTTAATTTCAAATTAGGTATATTTTCCATAAGTGCAATACTAGATATACAAAGCTGTTACAGATAGAACAGCCTCTGAAATAATGCAGGAGGATTTGAGATCGACAAAACAGAATACCAATCCTTCTCCAATTTTTAAAACCAGGCACTAACAATCTAACCAGCTTTCAGTCCCTGGGGTAACACATTTGGAAAATTATTTGGGGCACCAGACAAATCAATATGACCTAAGAGCCTTATTAAGAGCCACTGCAAGGAATAATGATCATCATTGCAGCTTCTGGACAGCAGATTGCTTGCTCATCGTTGATTAGAATGACACTTTGATATGAGAATTTTGGGGGTCTTTCTTTCACTTCATTTTCCCCAAATTGGTAAAGTGTAAGCATATCGAATCAGAAGAAAATAGGTGGCAGGCAGGAAAGAATGTGTGCAAACAAAAATAGGCATATCATTAATATATGATGAATTTAATGACAACAATTATATCTTTCCACTTTTTCCAAACTTAACATTTATTGCTATATGTGAACAATTAATAAGGTTAGGTCCTTTAGAGAGAATAAGTATCTCATCTAGTTCTTCAAGAAAAAAAATTGAGGATTTTTTTTGTACATTCACAACCCATGTACAATTATCTCTTGCTATTCAAAATCTTACTATCCATTCACTATAATGACTTGCAAAAACTTTTACCAGAAATTCACTATCAAAATCAAAAATTCCCTAAACCAAACTATATTTTTATATCTGCAAAGACATCTAATCGGGTACTTCTTCTCATGAGAGGACTTCGATCATATTGCACTTCTATCTCTGCTGTTCTGAGGAGATTGTGATGGTGCATTAAAGTTGATTAAATCTATTACATATTATTACTCTTACCTTCTCTACCCTTTCCTTTACTGGGAAGTTTATGCTCCTGTTTGCTTCAGTTAGGTGCCTGGGGGCACTATCAACAGGCTACAATTTAGTTAGAATCTTTTCTTTTTAAAATATTTTTTAATGTTTATTTATGTTTGGGGGGGGGTAGAGAGAGAGAGAGGCAGACTGCAAGCAGGTAAGGGGCAGAGAGAGAGGTGGAGATTGAATCTGAAGCAGGCTCCAGGCTCTGAGCTGTCAGTCCAGAGCCCACCCAGCAGAGCTGGAACCCAAGAACAGTGAGATCATGACCTGAGCAGAAGGCAGAGGATTAACAGACTGAGCCACCCAGGCAACCCAGTTAGTATCTTTTCTACGTTTAACGTATTGTTTCATTGTTTAGTTGCACTGGAGTACCAGCTCCTTGCAGTGTAGTAAGAAAATCCACACTAACAATGTATGCTGCTCAGAAGCATATTTCCCCCTGACTTTATTATTTATTAAATAGTTAAACATTTTGCATTTTGAAAGCTTAATGCTATCCAGGAATCATTTCTGGACTGTTATTGAAGTATTTAAGAATGATGTTTCAATAGGGAGGAGCCAAGATGGCAGAACAGCATGGAAGCTTTTTGTGTGTCTCACGTCAATGAAATATACCAACACTAAACCATCCTACACACCTAGAAAACTGATTGGAAGAATCACACAACAATTTGCACAACCGGAACTACAGAATTCAGCAGGTACACAACACGAAGAGCTGAACTTGGAGCAAGAAGCCCCAAAAGGTAGGGAACCCCTTTTGTGGGCAGAGAGAGGATGGAGACTGGGGAGGGGGGGAGCACATGGGAAAAGCACCCCTCCCCAAAAGCAGCTGGAGAGAAAGTGGAAAATTGGAAACAGCCGCAGGGACTAAACTAAAAAGGGAGAAAGGAGAAAGGAGAGGGTTTAAATTCCATTAAGACTAAACAAGGGGAGCACAAAGGCTGCAACTCTGCAGCTCGATACCTGGAGGTGCTCTGGTGGGAAAGGTGAATCCCCAGGAACAGAGTGGGGTCTGGGAGGTTCTCAGGCCACATGGGGAAAAACGGTTCCACTGCTGGAAGGACATTTGGTAGAGACTGTTGAAGCCACCTGGTCCCAGCAGACCCCGGAAGGCAGCCATAGTCACTGGTGCTGGGGAAATATTGTTGAGGGTGAAGCCTGGTGACAGATGTGTGTTGCAATTTTCCACGGTCCCTGAAACGCTGAGGCTATACTGTCTCGCAATTTTTTTGGCAGGTGGGCTGGCACCTGGCTGCAGTCTCAGGGCACCGGTAACAGCAGGATCCAGTGGGTGTTCCTGGGGGCAGCCAACATTCAGCCATTGCTCATTCGGCCATTGCTCAGTGAGACCCTCCCTCAGAGGGGCAGAGTGGGTCAAAGCCGCAGTCTTTTGGAAGTAAGGCTGGGGAAAATAGCCACATCTGAGACAAAACTTGGGAGAGAGGTACTGCCTGGGGTCTGGTCATGGAGAGTGGAAAAGCGGGGAGTGGACAAGAGCTGAAGACGGAGGACTGGTGCACAATTGCTGATCCGCGAGAACAGACTGGGTGGCTGGGTGGCGCCATTTTTCACTGCTCCCGCACATGCGCGTGCACACCTACGAGCACCACAACAATCCACCCCAGTAGGCTAGCAGTGCCATCTACTGGACAGCAGAGCTATTACAGCGAGCCCTGCCCAACTGGGCCAACTTCACTCTTCAGGAACACAAACCTCACCACCAGCTTAATTTATGGACTATAAAGAGCTACATGGACTGACCTCTAGGGGAAAACAAAGCAATTTCAGTCCTACTTCAATCTGTTAGCAGGTTCATCTATTCAATTTTTTTCTCTCTCTTTTTCCTTTTTCTCTTTTACAATTCTTTCCTTTTTCTTGAATACAGAAAGAGAAAAAACTCATTTTTATTTTCAATTTTTATTAAAAATACCTGTCTTTAATTTTTATTACTATTTTTTTTTACTTTTTTGTAAATTTTTTCAAATTCTACTTTACTTCCATCATTTTATTTTAGTCTACTTCAGTGTACTCACCTTTTCAAATTTTCAAACAATTTCCTTCTTTTTCTTTTTTTCTCTTTTTCATTTCTTTTCTTTTTCATGAATGTGAAAGAGAAAAACTTCATTTTTACTTTCAATTTCTTTTAAAAATATTTTTAATTTTTATTACTATATGTTTTGCTTTTATGTAATTTTTTTCAAATTCTCTTACTCCCATCATTTTATTTCAGTCTAGTAGAGTGTATTTACTTTTTCAAACTTTCAAACGATTTCTTTTTTTGTCTTTTCTTTTTTCTTTTTTTATCTTGTTCTCGTTTTCATTTCTTTACTTTTTCCTTAAATGCAGAAAATGAAAAAATTCATATTTCCTTTTTTATTTTTAATAAAAATATTTTTGTATAATTTTTATACTATATTCTCTACTTTTGTATATTTTAGTCTACTTTAGTGTATTCATTTTTTCAAATTCTCAAACTATTTTTCTCTCCCCTCTTTTTTTTTTTTTTTTTGTTTTTTTGGTTTTCTAATCTGTCAAACCACTTTCTACACCCAGACCAAAACACACCTAGGATCTAGCATCATCTATTCGATTTTTGTATGTGTGCTTTTGTAATTTTTAATTTTAATATGTTTTTATTTTAATTTTTTAATTTCAATTTTTCTACCTCATTAATTCCTTTTCTCCCTTCAAAATGACAAAACGAAGGAATTCACCCCAAAAGAAAGAGCACAAAGAAACAACAGCAAAGGATGTAACCAACACAGACACAAGCAAGATGTCTGAACCAGAATTTAGAATCACGATAATTAAGAATACTAGCTGGAGTTGAAAATAGATTAGAATCCCTTTCTGCAGAGATAAAAGAAGTAAAAAATAGTCAGGATGAAATTTAAGATATGTTATAACTGAGCTGCAATCACGGATGGATGCAGCGGCGGCAAGGATGGACAAGGCAGAACAGAGAATCAGCAGTATACAGGACAAACTTATAGAGAATAATGAACCAGAAAAAAAAAAGGGAGATTAAGGCAAAAGAGTACGATTTAAGAATTAGAGAAATAAGTGACTCATTAAAAAGGAACAACATCAGAATCATAGTGGTCCCAGAGGAGGAAGAGAGACAAATAAGGGTAGAAGGGTTATGTGAGCAAATCATAGCAGAAAACTTTCCTAACCTGGGGAAAGACACAGACATCAAAATCCAGGAAGCACAGAGGACTCCCATTAGAGTCAACAAAAACCGACCATCAACAAGGCATATCATAGTCAAATTCACAAAATACTCAGGCAAGGAGAGAATCATGAAAGCAGCAAGGGAAAAAAAGTCCCTAACCTACAAGGGAAGACAGATCAGGTTAGCAGCAGACCTACCACAAAAACTTGGCGGGCCAGAAAGGAGTGGCAAATATATTCAGTGTGCTGAATCAGAAAAATATGCAGCCAAGAATTCTTTATCCAGCAAGGCTGTCATTCAAAACAGAAGGAGAGATAAAAATTTTCCCAGACAAACAAAAATTAAAGGAGTGTGACCACTAAACCAGCCCTGCAAGAAATTTTGAGGGGGACTCTCTGAGGGGAGAAAAGATGAAAAAATATATATAAATAAATAAATACCAAAAGCAATAAAAGATTAGAAAGGACCAGAGAACACCACCTGAAACTCCAACTCTACAAGCATCATAATGGCAATAAATTCATATCTTTCAGTGCTCACTCTAAACATCAATGGACACAATGCTCCAATCAAAAGACATAGGGTAACAGAATGGATAAGAAAACAAGACCCATCTATATGCTGTTTACAAGAGACCCACTTTAGACCTAAAGACACCTACAGATTGAAAATAAGGGGATGGAGAACGATCTATCATGCTAATGGTCAACAAAAGAAAGCTGGATTAGCCATACTTATATCAGACAATCTAGACTTTAAAATAAAGACTGTATCTAGAGATGCAGAAGGGCATTATATCATAATCAAGGGGTCTATAGACCAATAAGACCTAACAATTGTAAACATTTATGCGCCAAATGTGGACCACCCAAATATGTAAGTCAGTTAATCACAAACATAAAGAAACTCATCGATAGTAATAACATAATAGGAGACTTCAACACCCCACTCACAGCAATGGAAAGATTACCCAATCAGAAAATCAACAAGGAAACAATGGCTTTGAATGACACATTGGAACAGATGGACTTAACAGATATATTCAGAACATTTCATCCTAACACACTAGAGTATACATTCTTCTCCAGTGCACATGGAATGTTCTCCAGAATAGACCATATACTGGGACACAAATCAGCCCTAAGTAAGTACAAAAAGATCGAGATCATACCGTGCATATTTTCAGACCACAATGCTATGAAACTCGAAATCAACTGCAAGAAAAAATTTGGAAAGGTAACAAATACTTGGAGACTGAAGAACATCCTACTAAAGAATGAATGGGCTAACCAAGCAGTTAAAGAGGAAATTAAAGGGGTGCCTGGGTGGCTTGGTTGGTTAAGCGTCCGACTTCGGCTCAGGTCATGATCTCACGGTCCGTGAGTTCGAGCCCCGCGTCGGGCTCTGTGCTGACAGCTCAGAGCCTGGAGCCTGTTTCAGATCCTGTGTCTCCCTCTCTCTCTGCTCCTCCCCTGTTCATGCTCTGTCTCTCTCTGTCTCAAAAATAAATAAACGTGGGGCGCCTGGGTGGCGCAGTCGGTTAAGCGTCCGACTTCAGCCAGGTCACGATCTCGCGGTCCGTGAGTTCGAGCCCCGCGTCGGGCTCTGGGCTGATGGCTTGGAGCCTGGTGCCTGTTTCCGATTCTGTGTCTCCCTCTCTCTCTCTGCCCCTCCCCCGTTCATGCTCTGTCTCTATCTGTCCCAAAAATAAATAAAAAACGTTGGAAAAAAAAATTTAAAAATAAATAAATAAATAAATAAATAAATAAACGTAAAAAAAAATTTAAAAAAAAAAGAGGAAATTAAAAAGTATATGGAAGTCAATGAAAATGATAGCACCACAACCCCAAACCTCTGGGACACAGCAAAGGCGGTCATAAGAGGAAAGTATATAGGAATCCAGGCCTTCCTAAAGAAGAAAGATCTCAGATAAACAAGCTAACCTCACGCCTTAAGGAGCTGGAAAAGGAACAGCAAATAAAACCCCAAAACCAGCAGAAGACAGGAAATAATAAAGATTAGAGCAGAAATTAATGCTATTGAAACCAAAAAAAACTAGCAGAACAGATCAATGAAACCAGAAGCTGGTTCTTTGAAAGAATTAACAAAATTGATAAACCACTAGCCAGTTTGATCAAGAGAAAAAGGAAAGGACCCAAATAAGTAAAATCAAGAATGAAAGAGGAGAAATCAAAACCAACAGTAGAGAAATAAAAACAATAATAAGATATTATTAGCAATTATATGCCAATAAAATGGGAAATATGGAAGAAATGGACAAATTCCTGGAAACATATACACTACCAAAACTGAAACAGGAAGAAATAGAAAATTTGAACAGACCCATAACCAGTAAGGAAATCGAATTAGTAATCAAAAATCTGCCACAATACAAGAGTCCAGGGCCAGATGGCTTTCCAGGGGAATTCTACCAAACATTTAAGGAAGAGTTAACACCTATTCTCTTGAAACTGTTCCAAAAAATAGAAATGGAAGGAAAACTTCCAAACTCTTTCTATGAAGCCAGCATTACCTTGATTCCAAAACCAGACAGGGACCCCACTAAAAAGGAGAACTATAGACCAATTTCCCTGATGAACATGGATGCAAAAATCCTCAATAAGATATTAGCCAACCAGATCCAACAATACATTAAAAAAATTATTCGCCACGACCAAGCGGGATTTATACCTGGGATGCAGGCCTGGTTCAATATCCGCAAAACAATTACTGTGATTCATCACATCAATAAAAGAACGGACAAGAACCATATGATCCTCTCAATAGATGCATAGAAAGCATTTGACAAAATACAGCATCCTTTCTTGATACAAACCCTCAAGAAAGTAGGGATAGAAGGATAATACCCCGAGATGATAAAAGCCATATACAAGCGACCCAACGCTAATATTATCCTCAATGGAGAAAAACTGACAGCTTTCCCTCTAAAGTCAGGAACAAGGCAGGGATGTCCACTCTCGCCACTGTTATTCAACATAGTATTGGAAGTCTTAGCAATCAGACAACACAAAGAAATAAAAGGCATCCAAATAAGCTAAGAGCAAGGCAAACTTTCACTCTTCGCAGATGACATGATACTCTATATGGAAAACCCAAAAGATTCCATCAGAAAAGTGCAAGAACTGATTCATGAATTCAGCAAAGTGACAGGATATAAAATCAATGCACAGAAATCAGTTGCATTCCTATACACCAACAATGAAGTGACAGAAAGAGAAATCAAGGAATCTATCCCATTTACAGTTGCACCAAAACCCATAAAATACCTAGGAATAAATCTAACCAAAGAAGTGAAAAATCTATACACTGAAAACTATAGAAAGCTTATGAAATAAATTGAAGAAGACACAAAGAAATGGAAAAAGATTCCATGCTCCTGGATAGGAAGAACAAATATTGGTAAACTGTCGACACTACCCAAAGCAATTTACATTTTCAACACAATCCCTATCAAAGTAACACCAGCATTCTTCACAGAGATAGAACAAATAATCCTAAAATTGTATGGAGCCAGAAAAGACCCCGAATAGCCAAAGCAATCTTGAAAAAGAAAACCAAAGCAGGAGCCATCACAATCCCAGACTTCAAGTTATACTACAATGCTGTAATCATCAAGACCATATGGTACTGGCACAAGAACAGACACTCAGATCAATGGAATAGAATAGGGAACCCAGAAATGGACCCACAAACGTATGGGCAACTAATCTTTGACAAAGCAGCAAAGAATATCCAATGGAATAGACAGTCTCTTCAGCAAGTGGTGATGGGTAAACTGGAGAGCAACATGCAGAAGAATGAACCTGGACCACTTTCTTACACCATACACAAAAATAAACTCAGAGTGGATGAAAGACCTCAATGTAAGACAGGAAGTCATCAAAATCCTCGAGGAGAAAGCAGGCAAAAACCTCTTTGATCTTGCCCGCAGCAATTTCTTACTCAACACGTCTCTGGAGGCAAGGGAAACAAAAGCAAAAATGAACTACTGGGACCTCATCAAAATAAAAAGCTTCTGCACGGCGAAGGAAACAATCAGGAAAACTAAAAGGCAACCGACAGAATGGGAGAAGATATTTGCAAATGACATATCAGATGAAGGGTTAGTATCCAAAATCTACAAAGAACTTATCAAACTCAACACCCAAAAAACAAATAATCCAGTGAAGAAATGGGCAAAAGACATGAATAGACACTTCTCGAAATAAGACATCCAGATGGCCAACTGACACATGAAAAAATGCTCAACATCACTCATTATCAGGGAAATACAAATCAAAACCACAATGAGATACCACCTTCCACCTGTCAGAATGGCTAACATCAACAACTCAGGCAACAACAGATGTTGGCGAGGATGTGGAGAAAGAGGATCTCTTTTGCATTGCTGGTGGGAATACAAGCTGGTGCAGCCACTCTGTAAAACGGTATGGAGTTTTCTCAAAAAACTAAAAATAGAACTACCCAACGACCCAAAATTGCACTACTAGGCATTTATCCAAGGGATACAGGTGTGCTGTTTCGAAGGGACACATGCACTCCCATGTTTATAGCAGCACTATCAACAATAGCCCAAGTATGGAAAGAACCCAATTGTCCATCAACAGATGAATGGATAAAGAAGATGTGGTATATATATACAATGGAGTATTACTCAGCAATCAAAAAAGAATGACATTTTGCCATTTTTAACTATGTGGATCAAACTGGAGGGTATTATGAATACCCTCATAAGTGAAATTAGTCAGAGAAAGACAAATCATATGACTTCACTCATATGAGGACTTTAAGAGACAAAACAGAGGAACATAAGGGAAGGGAAACAAAAATAATATAAAAACAGGGAGGGAGACAAAACAAAAGAGACTCGTAAATATGGAGAACAAACTGAGGGTTGCTGGAGGGTTTGTGGGGGGGGGGGAATGGGCTAAATGCATAAGGGGCATTAAGGAATCTACTCCTGAAATAACAGCTTCACTATATATTAACTAATTTGTATGTAAATCTAAAAAAATAAAAAATAAAGTTAAATTATAAAAAAATAAGAAATAAAAAAATAAAAGTCCTATAAAATCTCCTGCCACCAAGAAAAAAAAGTATTTTTTCAATAATATTTGGTTGTAGTTTTGTGAGGGGTTTCGAATCCATTATGATTTTCCCATTAAAAATAGCTCCTTTTCTCTGAAAATTTGCAGTCAAACATTCTTTGTAGGACTGCAAAAAGATTTGGTCAATAATAGCTACCTAAACTATCACTATCAAAAATTTACCAGAGAAAGAGACCTCCACGTTAGTTCACTTACTGATTGAACAAATATTAACTGTGAACTTTCTATGTATCAGACATTGATAAGACAGCAGCAAATAAAGATGTACCCTCATCCTAGAGAACACTGGGTAATAAAAGACAACTATCAAAATAAGTAAATCAGGCTATATGAGATGACAAGAGCTAGGGAGAAAAACAAAGCAGAGAGGGGAACTGGGAAGTGAGTGGGTAGGGGGATAGGTAGGTTCTTATCTGTTAAAGTGTGGCTCTAAGAGTTTTCATTGTTAAATAATTCTGTACAAGGTACCTAAAAAACAGACCATTTTTCTCTGATTCTTGCTAGTTCTAAAAGTGCTCACCGCCTGGACAAACTTAAAAAGAGTCTATTCTAGGAAGAAGAATAAATGGAAGCTTGGAAGTTCTTCTTAGGAATGTGTGTAAATTGGACTTGTGGATATGGTTTTAGGAGGAAGAACCAGGTTTGGTTCTGGGGGTTATTATTAGACAGAGACAGTGATGAAAGCAGAATGGCCACCTGGACTGAATAAATTATTTATAGACAAATAAGGATAAATACAACTGTTTAGTAAGCAGTAGGATAAATCTGCATCATCCAGGACTATGTAGTTCCTGAACTAGGAAGCTCTCCATTTATTTAGGAGCTATATTGTCACAAAGATAAATCTCCTAAATTAGAGCACTTTTAATCTTAACAATGATTATTATTTATTTAATAACAAGTATTTCCCCCTCTGTATTTATACTTCTGTCACAGATCTTTAATGTTATTTAAAATGGAATAACAATGCGGATCACACTGATGCTCTTACAGTAGCGTCTGACAGAATTTTCTCCACAGAATCTTACAGTGACCATCACATAACTATGCTTTGCTTTGGTGACTGATCTGGCAGTTTTTCTCAGACTTCTTTGGCATGGTTGAGATGCTCTGTGGTCAAAGGCATGAAATATACCTTGTCTGTTGGATCAGAGATGAAGGCAGAGAGATCATTGTAATGGTGAACACTATGTGAAGGCTGGATTTAAAATATTGGTCTGTATGTTACAAATCTTGCCCCCTAAATTCATGTGAGATTTCCCTGTTCTCAATTTAATTGAGAAAAAAAAAAAGACAAATCATACTGTATTTTGGTACCTCTAATCACTTTACCTCCGCCTTTCCATATTTGTTACTTTCTTGCAAATGTGTGCATATTCTGTCTTATTGAAAACCCCAGGCTAATGAGAAACCACAATTATAAATGTACATGAAGAGAAAAACACTATAGGATATAATGTTCCATAATTGGTGAAACAGCTCTTGCTATTTCAACACCACCATACTGGCTATTTCTCTATATCCCACCCATTTTCAGAGGTAACAGGTTAATTTATCACTTTAACCTTGAAATATTAAATGTGGTTAAAAATCTGTAACTGCTAAAGATAAACTTCTGTTTATGAGCAGAGTTAATAGTTTGTCACTATAGAGGACAAAGTGTGAATTAGTAGAGTCAGTGTTAGCAGTCCTGGATCCAAATCCTGGCCCTATTACTTCCTAGTTGTGAGACAAAGTATAAATCACTTAACTTCCAACCCCACAGTCCTACTCAGCAAATATGTGGATACACTCCCTTCCACCTGCCTTGCCTCACAATGTTATTATGAGACTTGAATAAATAAATACCTGGAATGTAGTATTGTGAAATCCCCATTTTTCCAGGTCAATCAAAAAATGATCAAATACTGGCAATCTCCAATGGTTCAAGATAATAAACACTCAATTAGTATGTCTTCATTTAAAAAAAATAATGTTTTATTTATTTTTGAGAGACAGAGGGCAAGTGGGGGAAGGGCAGAAAGAGAGGGAGGCATGGAATCTGAAGCAGGCTCCAGCCACTGAGCTGTCAGCACAGAGCCCAACACAGGACTCAAACCCACTAATCGCGAGATCATGACCTGAGCTGAAGTCAAATACTTAACCGACTGAGCCACCCAGGTGCCTCTGTCTTCACTTTTAAAGAAAGTTTTATAGAGCTCTTTCTTGAAAAAGGAAATAACTTTTAGTGAGTGAGATTCTACAGTTGAAAATGATTAGCAGTTTATACAAATATAACAAGAGTTCAGACATGGTCACTATCAGGAAATTAAGATCTGTGCAAATGTTACAGATCTCTGAAAACAAGCATATCATCTACTGAATAATGCTTAATAAGCTGGGCCAAATGAAGAAATGATTATAACTGAAAATGTTATAAAAATTGACTTAATGTGAGTAAATGCAGTGGTATGTAGTCTTTGCTTCTGGACAATAGTCATGAATCATAAATCAGCACTAAACAATACTAATTTACATTAGTTTTTTCAATGACATTAGTAATGATGACATTGCAGCAGTCTCAAAAAAAGAAAATAGTTCAAAGAAAGCACATCTTCCCCTTCAGATCCCGGGCAGACTCTGAGATATACTCTTGCTGGGTCATCCAGGTGAAATTCAATGCACTGTAAAACTTTACTCTGAGATTAATCTTTAGACTAAAAGCATGACAACTATTGAGATAGACACAGTGATAGTTATGGAATACTAACAAATGGAATCATATACAGAAAAACACAGGGCACTACGATTCATAAACTTAATTTCAACTTGAATTTGAAAAAAAAATACATTTTTCTTGTTTTCTATGACTATATAACAAATTACTCCAAAATTGAATGGCTTAAAGTAACAATGTGTTACTTCCTTCTAGGATTCTGTGAGGTGACAAAATTAAGCTGAGTGTTCTCATTTGGAGTCCCATGTAGTTTCAGATCCTTAGAGTCTAGGGTTGGAGTCATCAGAAGACTCAGCTGGGATGGTTGTCCAGATGACTTCTTCATTCACACATACCAGATGCCTCCCTACTCCTTCATGTAGCCTTTCTGTTCAGCCTGGGTTTTTTGCCAGGCAGCTCAGATCTCTAAGAGGTTGGATGCAGAAACTGCTAGTCCTTTTAAAGGCCAGGTCTGGAACTGAAGTGGCAACACTTCTGCCATATTCTCTTGATCAAAATAGGCATAAGTCAGCCCAAGTTCAAAGGGGTGGAGGAATAGATTCCACCTGTCCATGGGGAGGGAAGCTATTGATAGTGGCCATCTTTGGAGACAAGCTACCACAAAAATATGAGAAGTAAGACAGAAGTCCAGAGTCCAGAGTAGCATTGCCATGTTGACATCTTTCATGTCTCTTGTTAAGTCTTAACTCTGCCACTTATTGGTTGGGAACTCTTGGGCAATTTACTTAATCTCTCTGGCCTTAGTTTTCTTATCGATAAAATGGAGCTAATTATCATTAATTTATAGACTTGTGAGAATTCAAAATATAATATCCTCAAAGTGATTAGCACATTTCCTGGCTCAATAAATACTAGCTATTAGTAGAGTTGCATTTGGGACTTTAATTATATGACATGTAGGAAAATGATTCCTAAAAAAAAAGCACCTTTTTTTAGAGAACCAGAAAAGGTGCTCACATAACTGATTCATCCATTCATTTAAAAATATTTATTAAGTTTAGAACAGCTGCCCGGAGATATGCTGGGCGCTAGGATAGTATAGATGACTACAGTAATGTTCACAGACTAGTGGAAGAGAACTATGAACTGATTAGTTAGACTAAGGTGTTGCAAATGCTGTACAAAAGAAACACAAATGAGGGGATTGCAAATGTTGGGGAGATAGGGGTGAATTCATAAGACAAGATAACATTTGAAAGCCCTATTATGGACTGAGTAGGAAAATTCTATAATTCTATTAAATGCAGCTCCCAGAGTAAAATAGGGTAACAAGAAACAGAATTAGGCTATCAAGTCATCAGATAAATTGGGAAATATGCAAAATGACTAAAGGAGAAACTTTCTCATCAACAGCAGTTACTCTCCTTGAATCACCTCTTCCCATGCTCAAATTCCCAGCCCCAGCAAGTCCCATTGAAGGGATAAGGAGGATATTCAGCTTCTTCAGTTCTACTCATTAGAATTAACTGATTTAATGAGAAGATGCCACGCCCAAAGAGGAAGTTGCAGGCCTCTCTAGGACACCATTGCTAGATAGTTTCTTTTCGTATGTTGACCTGTTTTGACCTCTTTACCTCGCTATATTTCTAATTTCCTTTCACTCTTTCTTATCAGAATGGATGAAACTAAAAAATTTGGTTCATTCTACGCTTCTCCAAAAGTACAGTTCACAGGTGGTTAGAACTGTGTGTGGGGAAATTTTGCCTCTCGGTTCTGTTGTTTAGAAAGGCCATGGAAAATAAGATAGATAATTTTAAAGACAGCAAAGATCCCTATATCCTCAACTTCGCTACAGTCGATGACTTCATCAGCATCATCTAAACACATGGGTTTCTGCCATATTTTAATTGAAAATCAAAGACCATCCTCAATCCTTCGTTACCCCCCAGCTATTCTCTCTCTCCTGTTCCTACCAGAGTCATCGGCATTACTGTCCATCCTCACTTCCTTGTTCGTCATTCACTCTTCCATCCCTGGACACCTGACTTCCATTCCCACCACATTACTGAAGCTGTTTCCCAAAAAGGTTACCAATCACTGCATGTTCTAAAGACAGAATACACTTCTTAGCTCTTATTCTACATGGGTTGTGGCCAGAATTTTCCATTGACACCTTACTATTACCAGCACCTCCTTTAGTTTCTATGAAACCACTCTCTGGCCCACTTTCCTTTCTTTCTCTCTGACCCCTCTAGCATATTCTCCATCTCTGCTCTTCTAGTGCTCATGACACATGCTGGTGTTTCTGGAGTTCTGGGCTAGGCCCTCATTTCTGTTCATCTTACATATACTTCCTTCCTAATTTCACCCCTTTACATGGTTTCAATTGCCTCCCTATACTGTTGACTCTGAAACTTACGCTCTGGCTTCCACATCTCACCTATACACCCATTACCTTACACCCATTTATCCAGGTCCTACCAAAGCCTATGACTATCTATCTATGACTATGCACATGGATTATATTTGCCCATCTTATTTCATTCCTTTTAACACAGTGTTCTTCAAACTTTTTATTGTGAAATGTGTATATACATGTTACAAAAACATACAAAATTAGAAATGTAAAGTGGTTGAAATAAAATAAAAATAAATAGAAGTTCAAATGTTTCTTTTCCTGGCCCAACAAGCCTGTCTTTTGTTGTACCCTAGGGGTTTTTAATTGTGCTTTGGAGACCACACCATATGCCCTCATCATCATGTTGCCCTGCCTAGAATATTGAAACATTGTCCTATTTCTATCCTCAAGTCCATTTACAGCACTATAGACAGAGCGAGCATTCTAAAAAAAAAAAAAAAAAAAAGATTCTAGTTCAGTAAATGAGACCCTTTTGTCTATCACGTCCCTCAGCCCATAGCGAGCCTTCCTCCCCGTTCCCAGATTTCCCAGAGCCTTACAGCTGTTCTTTCCTCTTCCTATACCCAGCTCCTGACTTTTTTGCGCTCACTCCTTCATGACTTAAAGTTCACCTCAGTAATTATATCCAAAGAAAACTTCCTAGGCAGGGATAGATGGCTCTACTTTGTGCTTCCAAACTATCCTAGGCTTTTCTATTTTTTAAATCATAACTCATTTACTTCAAAATGTAATCATTTGTTTGAGCCTGCCTCTCCAACCACTCCAGACTATAGTATGTCTTCTTCTCAGTGTCTTGCATATTATCTGGCACATAAATGTCTTTTGAACTTGTGAATACTGCCTATGAGCTTTCAGTTTAAATTTAATTTATTTCTCTTCTTTCTCCCTGAATATAGAGATGCATGTGGCAGGAAGGGATAGAGCTCAAGCTTTGGAGTCATGCAGGCTAGGCATACAGACTCAAATCATGGCTTTGTCATTTCTTATCTCTGTGGCTTTGGGAAAGTCATGTCTAAAACTCAGTTTGTGCATCTGTTAAATGGAGTAATAAATATTACCTCATACAATTGTTGTAAGGATAATACATACAATATAATTAGCACATTTAAAGATACACTATAGAAATTCAATAAATTGAGCACTTATTCTTTTTTAAGATTTTTCTAAAACTGAGGAGTTTGAAGTGCATCCTAAAAGCTTATTCAATCATTCTATAAGTGATAACTGTTGCTGACTTTGGGTGAGGTGTTCTGCAGGTCTTTCAAGCACTTGTTAGCTTTTGAACTTCCTTGTTTCCATGTTTTGTTAATAAACTTCCATCATCTCATCTCATTTTGATCTCAGAATATTTTTAAATGCTGGTTTTTTTGTGTGTGTGTCTCTTAGTAGAACATACATCTTTCAATTTAACTGCAAATTTTCTTCTAACAGATCTTCCCGTCTATTTCTACTGTCCCTTTTTAATCAATTTTCCACTTTGTTTTTTAACTTTCATTTAGAAGCTTTTCACAACTTTTATTTATATCACCCACAAAGCAGTTCTGATAAAATTTCGGTCCTCAAATATAGGTCATGGAGTTCTACAGAGTATTATTTTCATATATTTTTCATTTCACCTTTTCCTTTATTTTCCTCAACTAGAGGGACACTGAAGCTAACATAACCCTATAGTAGGTTTGAACCCCTATGGATATATCATCTAATTACCACAATAATAAAAGAACAATTAAACTTTGAAAAATCAGTGGTATATCTGGCTTGCCATTCTGTATCTCTCAGTGAATAACATTTAATGCTTAGGGGAAGGTGTTAAAACCCATTATACTCCTAACTGTGCAAAACTATTTCAAGAAAAAATTAGTTTTCCTTTACGAGCTAATCATCAGCTTGAGGCTAAAACATAAGGACTAGAAGATTCCAGTGCTTGGGAAATACTCCCCATAGTAAAATTGTAGAAGCTTTCCTTAATCTTACATGTTCTTCTGTAGTCAACATCTTCCAGGATTAATTTAGCCCCCTATCACACCCTGTCCACAACTATTTTTTTAAAGAATAAATAAGCCATTCTTTCTTTTCTTTCTCTTGAAGTCCTAACATTAGCAGAAGATAACCTTTGAAATAACTGGTCAAGTTAAATTTCTGTTGAAAATAGGGGAAAACGTATTTTTTATAAAATATGCATTTTATTGATATTGTTTCTTCCTCATTTTCTTCTAATGTTTTCCCCTTTAGCAAAACTTGTTCATGAGAAAGAGCTTGAATCTAGTCAATAGATGGATAATATAGCCAACCAAAAAGCAAAACAAAACAAAACAAAACAAAACAAAACAAAAAACAAAAAAACAAACTAAAAAACAAAAACAAACACCCACAGGACTAAAAATAAGTTATTCTATAAAATTCACCATGGAACTGCACATATGACATGAATTCCTTGTCTGCAAATCTAGGGTGCCCTGCTAGATTCTCTTTCAAATAACAGAATTTTTATTTCAGGTTATTCTGAGCATGGCCCTTATCTGGACCCTTACCGAAATGATGAATGGCAACATGTACAACATGTTCTTAAACAACATCTCCAGTCATCCTTGTGTAAAATGATCAACCTCTATTTGTGCTCTAGTCATTTGAATCCTTTAACTCTTTAACTGTAATAATACATTACTTGTCTTACAGATAAGCATTAATGAAACCTAATATTTATGATAAGTAAATTAGCTTTCTTATTTAAAATAAAAGTAAACCGGTAAGACACAAAACTAAGAATCAATCTCACTTCCAAGCAAATATCACTGAACAGAAAACTCACCACAAACAAGATGGATTCCTTTTTCTTTTGCAGGAGGGGGAGACGGTTATATTTTCTGGTAGTTTTAGTGTAATGGAGAGGTGATTACACTGGTCATTTTTTCAAAACATAACAATACTTAGACTACATAACAATACTATAGAATAAGAATATCTCACTTAATCCATACTACAATCAATATTAATGATAGATATTAGATTCTCATCTTTTTATGTCCCACTTTTTTCAGCAAACTGAATCTTAGAAAGGTTTAGCTATTTATGCAAAATAAGACAATTTGAAAATATGGTCCCAAACCAGTTCTCTCTCTAGTCAGTCACATTGCCTTCTCAACCAAAGTTATGTTGTTTAGCTCTATTAATGAATGCTTCAGCAATGTGCTTCCTGTCTACAATGTAAAGATTTAGATTGGTGGAAGGACCTTGCTGGGGTAAAAAGGACTATTAAAGAGCTTCTTGAAATAACAAATAAGTGAGATTGGAATAATCACAAGAAACTAGCACCAAACCAGCATGTATTGGGTTCTAGGCACCACACTAATCCCTTGACTAGGTAACACATACAAACTGTAACACAAATAGTATCATCTGGACACTCTTGCAACATTCATTGAATGCCTTTCATTGTGCATTTATATTTAAAATACCATGAGGTTGCTGTTATTATATATTTCACAGATGAAGAAGTTGAAGTTTAGAGACTTTAAATATCTTGCCTAGGGGCACCTGGGTGGCTTAGTCGGTTAAGTGTCCGACTTCGGCTCAGATCATGATCTTGTGGTCCGTGAGTTCGAGCCCCGCGTCGGGCTCTGTGCTGACAGCTCAGAGCCCGGAGCCTGCTTCGGATTCTGTGTCTTCCTCTCTCTCTGACCCTCCCCCGTACATGCTCTGTCTCTGTCTCAAAAATAAAAATAAACGTTAAAATAAATAAATAAATAAATAAATAAATAAATAAATAAAATAAATATCTTGCCTAAGGTCACACAGCTCTACCTGCTGGAGAAAGTCCAGAGCTGACTTCAGAGCTATATGCCCCAACTACTAAGCCTCACAATTTTTGGGAAAGTACCCAGAGACTATTCATGACACTTATGATAGCTGTTTTGATAGAAAATGGAGGAATGCTCTAGAGTATGTAGCTTCAAAAGGAAAGCACAGAGTTCTGAACTCTTCTTACCTAATTCATGACTAAGTGATTTTCATATAAAAAAGTTTTAAGTTTCAGGTGAGACACCAGAAATTATGAGCTGGGTCTCCCCTGAGCTCTTTATCTCTCATATATGTACATGCCATTTAATTTTATTCTCTTAATTGCCTCACATCTTTCCACTTCTTGCATGTGGAATCAAATCCATATATGCTCTTTCCAGAGTTCACATTCAGTAAGAAACTAGCTTTTAAATGGAAGAGTGTAACTATTTTTGACATAATCAAGGATTCTAAAATTTCAAAAAACAGAAAACATAAACATCAAACAGAACAACCTGCCTACCTTCAGGACTCCTGTGAAGCCATGAAATGTGCTCCTGTGGCTCACATATTTTGGCCTTTGCTCTTCTCTACTACAAGGAACCAGAACTCCTTGTATAATAGCTGATTCAGTGTCCTGGGCCATTGAAAAGCAAACCGAATATGAGTTCTTTTTTGTTAAAGAATGCTTCCAGAGTACACTGTGGTGGTAGCAGTAGTAATAGAATGGACAGCCTAATGGCCAAGTAGGAAAAAGCTGAGAAGCTATAGGGAAAAAAAATTGGAACACACTGATATTTTTAGACTAGTCCATGATGATGCACACAGGAAAAGGTAACAAAAATTGCCCTAAAAAGTGATGATATGCAAACATGAATTTATCGCATAGCTATAAAAATGCTTTATGTTGAACAACACAAATTACACAATAACACTGAATGTTCAGTTAATTGCAAGAGTATAAATTGCAGCCATGGATTTGTTTTTATAGGGAGATAAAATTTAGAAAGACATGTAAAAGGGAAGTGAGTGTTGAATAAAAATTATCCCTGAGAAATTTCAAATGATATGAGAAAAAAAATCACATATTGTCTATCTTTGTGGCAACTAGCTCCCAAGATAGCACTTAATGATTCTTGCTTTTTGGTATTTATACCTCACATGATCCCCTACTACACTGAGTAGGAGTGAACTGGGTAACCAACAGTATGATTTCTGAGGCTGTCATAAAGGACATTGCAGCTTCTGCCTTGCTTTCTCTTGGATCATTGACCTGGAAAAATGATCTGGCACATCATGGTGAATTCAGCCCTCTAAAGAGGAACTCATTGCAAGGAACTGAAGCCTCCTGCCAACAACCAGAACTAATTTGCCAGGAACATGACCGAGCCACCTTGGAAGTTGTGATAGTTAAATTTTATGTGGCAAGTTGACTGGATCACAAGATTCCCAGATATCTAGTTAAACATTACTTCTGGATGTGTCTATATGGGTAATTCTGGATGAGATTAGCCTTTGAAATGGTGGACTCTGTAAATTAGACTGCCCTCTCCAATGTGGGTGAGCATCATCCAATCTGTTGAGATTCTAAATAGAACAAATGGCAAAGGAAAGAGAAATCTGCCCTTTTTTTCTGCCTTATTACTTAAGCTGGGACATCTGGTTTCAACTTTTTCTGCCCTCAGCTGGGGTTTACATCATCAGCTCTCCTGGTTCTCAGGCATTCAGACTGAGACTGAATACCACTGACTTTCATCAGGCTCTCACTTACAGGCAGCAGATTATGGGACTTCTCTGACCCTACAAGCATGTGAGCCAAGTTCTCATAACAAATCTCCTTGTATATTCTATTGGTTCTCAGGAACCCTGACGATTACAAAGGTTGATCCTTCAGCCTCAGTCAAGCCTTTGTTAGTATCTTGCCTGGAACGCATGAGAGATTCTGACTCAGAACCACCTAGCTAAACTGTTCCCAAATTCCAAGTCCATAGAAACAGTGGCAGATAATATACATCAATTGTTGTTTTAAGCTGCTTATTTTAGGGGAAATCGGTTATACAGTAACCAATTTACAACTAGTATAGTACTGGAAGAGAAAAATTATTCAGAGTAGTTTGTTAGAAGGTATAAAGTTCATATATCCATGGAAACAGATTTAGGCATATGAAGAAAAGTACATAATGTTTGGAAAAGACACAGGTTTCTCTGAGCTTTTTTACCTCCTCAGAGAATAAAAAAGAGGGAGTCCGGGCAGCTGGCTGACTCAGTTGGTAGAACATGCGACTCTTGATCTTGGGGTTGTAAATCTGAGCCCCATACTGGGTGTGGACATTACTTAAAAATAAAATCCTTAAAAAGAAAAAAAAGGGGGGGGGGGGAAGAAAGCCAAGACAATTGTGAAAAGGGAGGAAATGATAGATCAAAAGAAAAAGAAAAAGCAAAGAGATAAAGAACATGAGAAAAGCCCATTTTGACAAAAATATCAAGAGACTCAGAATGGCCCCATTTTTAAAAGATATTTAAAATAAGCTGACTTAACACCACAATCACTAGTGACTTATGGCAGAAATAAAACATCTAGTTGACCTTATAATTAGATTATAATGCAAAAAATCAGAAGTATAGCCACCACAGGGTTTTAGGAGAGGCAGCCCCAGATGATATATGGGGCAATAATTAGGGTAAAGAGAGAAAACAAAAGAAGAAAGATTTTTTTGTTGCTTTATACAAATATGTAAATACATATATCCAAACCCATATATTGGAGTGTCTTGGGCACCACCAATATGGATATTCTTTTTGCTGACTCCAGTTATGTAAATACAAGTAATAAATCATGTAGTTGAATCACACTCTTCAAGTCAATCTGCACGGCTATGTAAGGAGAAAGGTATAAACTTGGTTTTCATTTGCCTCCACTAACATGTCTCATGAGGGTAACTTTTTGGTATATAAAATGCAGATACATGTGTACTGCAACCATTAGACAGTATCTAAAGGAACAGGGTTCCCAGCAACTTACATATTTATGTCCTTTTTTTCCCCACTCCAAGTAAAACTTAGCTAGGTACATATTTGAGTAATAATTTTACTAACTATAGGGTAAAATTGCACCATCTCTCATATGTGGTACCTAATCCAATGATTCAGGTTAATTTGCATATTCTCCAAAAATCTTGAGTTGAGACATGATTGCAACCATATAAAATTTCATATAGAAATATATTATTATAATTTATTTTCTTTCTTAAAGTTAATGGTAATGAGTCATTTTTGCACTAATTAACAATATCATCTAATTCAAAATATAAGTGGGGTATTGGTAAATAGCTTATATAAATGACAAAGTTGTCAACTTTGATGTTTCATTTTGCTTGGTTTATATCTATTAAAAAACTACTTGTTAAACTATGATCAGTGATATGGAGTAAGTCTACAAAAATTCATTTTAGAACCTTCTCTAACATCATATTAATTCCTAGGCTCATTAATTTCATTACAGAATCAACCAAGTTAAAAGTTAATAAGTATGTTAAATCTTCCAGATTTTATCTGTTTTTTTGATTTTATAGAAATAAAGAGCAACATTTTATAACACATACTTTCAAGTTCTAAGTGAACTAACCCAAACTGATGGATCCAATTTGTGATATATTTTAATGACAATTGCTTATTATATCTAATTTCTAATAACTACAGAAATTATTTTATAGAGGAAATGTTCCATGCAAGAGAAAGTTGCATCCTTCAACCCCACTAAGAAACCGAAATACAAACTTACATTCTATACTTTGTGATTTTGTTATACTTTTCCATTTCTTTATTCTAGAAGCTTTTTGGAAAGCTGAGCCCCTGTCCAGTTTTGATTTGAATTCCACATACTTAGAATATTACACTAACATAGTCATTTAACTACATGGGCTACAACTACAGCCTCCACATTTTTCTGTTACTGACTCTATGGGGTTTGTTTCTTATAAAATCTTACCTGGATTAGCTTACTGTTTTGTACTTCTTACTCTACACATATTTTCCTTTTTTTTTTTTTTTCCCTTCATGTATCTTCCTTTAAAAACTCCACCCTCCTTTGATACAACATTTTGGCTCCTACTTCAATAGTGCAAAGGTTGAAGTTTTAATGTCCGAATTCTTTTCCTGGGCCTTGAATTTATTCTATCTATTCTATTTGGTCCTTGATAGGAAATAATAATATTTAAGTTTTTATTGGAGTTGACGAGAAAAGAATGCCCAAGAAACCATTTTTTTTCCAAGAAACCATTTTTGTACCTAAACTAGATTCAAAAATTATTCTAAAATGTTAGCTGAAAGTTCATCTTAACAAATAACACTGTGGTCCTAAAGCTTAGTCCTAAAAGACTAAAAGGAGTAACTAGGTTTTATCTAGTGACTCAAGCACTATAGTTTTCTAGCCATAGCAGGAGAGGCACCTGTCCTCTTCCACTGGTTAATTTTAATCCTTGCACAAATCACTGAGAAGTTCTGTGAGCAAGCGAACATATAAATTTCTATATGAATATGTATGAGTATTTTTATTGAAGTATATTTTGAAATAAGTCTGATGTAGCTGTTTATGGAAGTGTATTTCTGTTGACCAATGAGTTGTTAACATCTCTATATTCTCTTAAATCTTTATTTATGTGGTATCTCTTGCTGAAAGTAACAAACCATGTGAATTTCAACAAATGGTACAACTGTAACACAACATAAAACATAATTCTTCAGATTTTTTTCTTTCATAGCTCTTTGCCATACCACACTCCAGACTTTCAGGTTCTATTTTTCTGTCAAGTACCAAGCATTGAAATTTAATTCTATATACAGGATTTCATATTGAATAGAGAAAGTCAAAAATAGGAATATTTCAGAAGTAAAATATAAATCAAATAATCGTTAAATCTATTATTTACTTAATTTTGCATATTTGAAATTTCACACCCATTGTTATTTTAAGAAATGGGCAATAACAATATTCTTAAGGCCAAACCTTGTTATATTTACAGTGATTGCCTTGTTAATTTACAGAGAGAAAGACACAAACAATAATTATTAATTTGACCTATGATCCACCTATTGTGTATTCAGCTATAATCAATGTTGGTAGATATAAATACTGGTATTGTTCCAAAATGATATCAGTAACTTTTTTTTCTATGAAAACAGGAAAGTACCAATAATCAACCATTTTATGTGCCTACCATGCTATTTGTTTAACTTAAAAAAAAAATTCAAGCTTGGTTAAGTAATAAAAAACCCACCTCTTTGGACATATTTATTTTCACTCTGATTATCAGTGTCAGTTATATCTTTATAGATTTGTTACAAACTCAGCAAGAATATTCATATATTTCTGTTGCCCAATATCTCTAATGATACTGCCTTTAATGCCTCAGTTCTTTAACATTACATTAAGTCAAATAACTGCTTATTCCTGAATTCTAAAAATTTATATGCCAAAGTTTTTCTTGGTATTAATTTTTTACTCTTTTGACTTTCTGAAATGTAGTTACTATTTTAACATTTAAACAAATTTAAAAATTGAATCATGTGTAAAAAAATTGAATTATTATATACCTGTATTAGTTATTTTAAAGCTTTTACATTACATGCAATTTTCCTACACTTAAGACTTACATAGTATTACACTCCATTAGCCTAATACAAACAAGCCAACAAATCCACAACCCTTCTGCTTCCTGAAGCCCCTACATTTGAACCATTAACTAATAGGCTTCCATGTAGCCACATCTTATGAGCCCTCCCCTTCATGTCCATCATTTAACTTTGTGTTGTATATATTCCCCTAGAGCATTACATTTCAATTCTGTCTGACTTCTAAAGGCTTACTTCAGCAGATGTTCCATACGGAGCTAGAAGGAGTTGCCTGGTAGTTAGGTTTCTATAATTTTAATCAAATGTTCAGTTATGTGAAGCCAGAGGGAGTTTCCGTTTGAATTACCATAAATTTCACGCAGAGATGCTGTGTGGTGCAAAGAATCTAAAACGTTGTTTTCTAAGAGGTTAGAAAGTCAGTTGAAACACAGTTGAATACAAATAAAACTATTTATGCAAGCGGAAGTAGCTTGATTCCCTCTCTTGTTTTGCCTAAACCTCAAAATCAGGCTGCCCTCATCTGTTGGCTACAAAGTTTCCACCACAGACTATTATTTGACAGATGCTAGAAACCACCCCTTCTTCCCTAAAAAACCTCTCCCATCTGATGTCTGAATTTTTTTCAGAGGATATGTGGGCCCTCCTACCTTCGCAGACACATTTAAAATGCATGTACCCCTCACAATAGAAAAACTACTGACTTCAGTTTGAGCGAAGGTGTAAATGACTGGCATTAAACCTAGGAGTTGGATCTGTGGCTGGTTCACATGATGTGTGAAAACTGTGAAGGAAAGAAGAGGGTGTTGACAGGCAATAGAGCAAAATGACAAAGAAATGGGTCACAAATACCAAAAGCCAGGCACTCTGTAATGTACAACTTTACTTAAGACAATCTACTCCCTAAATCTTGGGTGACATACTGCAAAGACAAAGAAAAAATTCTGAAATGGAAAAGTTGAAATGAAGACAAAGAAAAAATTCAAATGATTAAAGTCGAACTCATGTTTGGATTTTATAGTTCTCATGGCAGCAGCTGTACTTGTATAGTGCCTGCTTTATAACCAGGCTCAGACATCATTTTAAAGAGATAAACTTGAACCCTTAAGATGTTGAAGAATATACTTCAGATTTATACAGCTTTTTCTTGTGCTTATTCTAGGTAATATGAAGTTTAAGCTAATACAATCATTTTAAGACAAAAGCAGACAAAAGACAAAATCAGAGACTATTTTATATGCCTTTATATATTTTTGTCTGCATACTTTGTGTTTTAAATAATTGCAATTGCTTTAATTGATATTTTCACTAGTCTTATAAAAATATAATTACTGTGAGGATATCATTTGTATTTAGACAACTGGACCTTACAACGCACATGGCGAATTTTTTTAAAAAAATCAAGACAGAAGTGAGTTTTCATTACGTGATTATTTAATATCCATGTTCTAGAGAAAAATAAAAATGGTCTTCTAAAAATCAACTTGCAGAGGGGCACCTAGGTGGCTTAGTAAAGTAACTGACTCATGGTTCATGAGTTTGAGCCCCATGATGGGCTCTTGTGCTGACAGCTCAGAGCCTGGAGCCTGCTTCAGATTCTGTGTTTCCCTCTTTCTTTGCCCTTCCCTTGCTCATGCACTGTCTCTCTCTCTCTCTCTCTCTCTCTCTCTCTCTCTCAAAAAAATCTTTTTTAAATAATAAAAATCAACTTGCAGAGTCATCCACAGGTTTTCACGGGTAAAACAGTCACGCTGAATGTAAAATTGTCAAGTTGTAAGTGTAAACTCAATCAGGACAAGCTAAGTTATGCTGCAGTAACAAACAACTCCTAATTTTTGGTGGCCTAACTCTGCATATCCAGTATAGATGTGAAGATGGTGCTACTCATATATTTTTACTTATGTGAAGATGGTGCTACTCATCCAAGCTGACACAGGTTCCTATCAACATATACTTTCATGATGTCTCAAGCAGGAACAATTAGTGTGTCAAATCACACACTAGCTCTTAAAGCTTCCACTTAGAAATGGCACACGAAAATTCTGCTCTGCATTTCAATGACCATGCCTAATTTAAAATGAGTGGTGAAAAAATTAGAACAAATAATACTAAAACTGTGTGGAACCACAGAAGACCTCAAATAGCTAAAGCAATTCTAAGAAAGAAGAAAGCTGGAGGCATCACAATACCAGGTTTCAATATAAACTACAAAGCTGTAGTAATCAAAATAGTATGGTACTGGCACAAAAACAGTCCATAGATCAATAGAACAGAATAGAGACTCCAGAAATAAACCCACAATTATACAGTCAATTAATCTATGACAAAGGAGGCAAGGATATACAATAAGGAAAAGACAGTCTTTTCAATAAATGGTGCTGGGAAAATAGGACAACTACATGTAAAAGAATGAAGCAAGACCACTTTCTTACACCATACACAAAAATAAACTCAAAATGGTTGAAAGACCTAAATGTGAGACCTGAAACCATAAAAATCCTAGAAGAGAATACAGGCAGTGATTTCTCTGACATCAGCCATAGCAACTTCTCTTTAGATATGTCTTCTGAGACAAAGGAAACAAAAGCAAAAATAAACTATTGGCACAACATTAAAATAAAAAGTTTCTGCACACCAAAGGAAACCATCAAAAAGACAAAAAGACAACCTAGAGAATGGGAGAAGATATTTGCAAATGAATTATCTGATAAGGGGTTAATATCCAAAGCATATAAATAAGTTATGCAGCTCAACATTGAGGGAAAAAAAAATGTTAAAAAATGAGCAGAGGACCTGAAAAGACATTTTTCCAAAGAAGAGATACAGATGGCCAACAGATACATAAAAGATGATCAACATTACTAATCATCAGGAAAATGCAAATCAAAACCACAATCAGATATCACCTTAAACCAGTTAGAATGACTAAAGTCAAAATAACAAGAAATAACAAGTGTTGGCAAGGATGTAGAGGAAAAGGAATCCTCATGTACTGTTGATGGGAATGTAAATTGGTACAGCCACTGTGGAAAATGGTATGGAGGTTCCTCAAATTAAAAATAGATGGGGCACCTGGGTGGCTCAGTTGGTTAAGCATCCGACTTTGGCTCAGGTCATGATCTTGTGGTTCGTGAGTTTGAGCCCCACGTTGGGCTCTGTGCTGACTGACAGCTCAGAGCTGGAGCCTGCTTCAGATTGTGTCTCCCTCTCTCTCTGTTCCTAACCTGCTCACACTCTGTCTCTCTCTCTCTCTCAAAAATAAATAAATATTTAAAAAAAAATTAACAAATAGAAATATCATATGATCCAATAATTCCACTATTAGATATTTACCCAAAGAAAACAAGAAAACTAATTCGAAAAGATATACCCTGTTTACTGCAGCTTATTTACAAGAGCCAAGATATGAAAGTTACCTGAGTGACCATCAATAGAGAAATAGATAAGGAAGATGTGGTGGATAGATATATAGATAGATAGACACACATATACATTTATATATATATATATTTATATATATACACATATATATACACATATATAAATATATATACGTGTATATATATATGTGTGTGTGTATATATATATATATATATATATATATATATATAAAAGGATGAGATCATGCCATTTGAGACACTATGGATGGGCGTAGAGGGTATTATGCTAAGTGAAATAAGTCAGAATGAGAATGACAAATACCATACCATTCTTACTCATAAGTGGAATTTTAACAACAACAACAACAAAACTAGATGAGTAGACAAACAAAAAGCAGAATCAGACCTATAAATACAGAGAACAAACTGATGATTGTTAGAGTGGAAGGGAGTTGGGAGTTGGGCAAAATGGGTGAAAAGGAGAAGGAGATACAGGTTTCCAGTTATAGAATGACTAAGTCACAGCAATGAAATTCACAGCATAAGGGACACAGTCAATGATACTGTAATAGTGTTGTAACAGGACAGATGATAGCTTACGCTTGTGGAGAACACAGCACGGTATATTAACGGGTGAAATGACTAAGTTGTACACCTAAAACTAATGTGATATTGTGTGTCAACTACACTTAATTCTTTTTAAAAAAAGGGTGTGAAATGTTGATAAATTAAAAAACATGAGTGGTAAAGAACAATCCTACCATGTTCTTGAAAGGAGAGAAAAACTGGTATATTTGTTAGCAGACCTAATGGCCACATAAGCGATAACTAGGCCAACAAAGAACAGAAACTAAGGCATGCATTAAGCTTAGCGCCCAACCAGATGCTGCTCAGAGGTTATCAAAATGGTGATGAGTGCCGAAATAGGCAATAAGTTTTGCTTCATGGGAAAGATGATTCAATCTATTCCACTATAAGAAAATGGCTACTAAGAAGACCACAACAGAGCTGTGCCCCCAAAGACCTGGCTTCCTGACATTCGCACTAACTTAAAGGTATAGAGATGGGTCCTCTGGACTCAAAATGCAGCTGCAAATAGCCTGAGAGTATGAGTCAGTGTTAAGGATGTTGGTAAGTATTCTCTGGTTGCGCTTAGATTTCATTTTCGTTTCCTTTGCTCTGTAATGTAAAATCACTTTGTATTGTTATTGGTAGTATGCCTTTTATTCTCATAGAAATGGCCTGAGTAATTACCAAGAGTTTTAACTGGAGGCCTGAGACCTCATTGTGCTCCAAAAGGTTACCACCATTCACTAATACTAATGGAATATGTTGTTAATACTAACACTATGGGAATACTAATTGGTATCTATCTATGTATCTGCACAAAATTATGTGTTACTATTTTCATATAGATCTGATACGGATAGAGTTTTGTTTTATCACAGACAAGACACTTCTAATCTATCTATTGGAGTGGAATTGAACATAAATAAATAATAGTTTGTTATCTACAAATTTGATAAAAACTGCAACCACACCATTACTGAGAGCTCAAGGCTGTTTACAGATCAGGCCTTTATATTCACAGTGTCTCTAAAATTTTGTAATCCTCCTCTTTATTACTTCAAAGCACCCTGAGGTTCATAACCATGTCTCTAATCACCCTTGAATTTAGCGGAGTTTCAGGCTGATGGGACGTATGGGTGAGAATAAAATGTGGTCTTATTCATAAAACTCTTCCAGGTCCCAGGAGCAGTAGACAACAGAATTTACGTCCCTCACATTTCATCACTGATAACTATAGGCTTGAACTAGACTATGATAAAGCTTTACTTCTTCAGCCAAAAGTTTACATTAAGTAAGTTGGGGGGCAAATATGAGTGGCACTGAACTTTGTGCTAAGGAAGCAAATCCTGGAATGATATTCTAGTTTAGCATTTTTGTATTTATAAATGTATTCACCCTGTGGCTATACCGCTTAACTTCCAATAAATTGGTCATTAAGGTTTGAATTGCTATTACCCTAAGTAATGTTCCCTTTTTTTAAAATACTAATCAAATTCTTTTGCAAAATAGGCAATGCCCTAAGTAGGTTACAATGAAGAATAAAATAGCAGAACCTGTTACAGAACATCACTTTTGTTCATAGTCTTCTTTAATTTGATGATTTTACTCTGTCCCCCCAATTTTTAATATTTTTCTGTGAAAAAACAAACATTTTGGAAATTTAAAAAATTGAGAGGGACCATGAACTCTTGAAATTATGTTTAAAAATCTCATTCTTACTCTGAGTGAAAATTAGGAGAAACACATTTCATTTGCACCTTCTAAGAAAACTCTATTTTCATAACTCCTGATAATAAGTAGCTTAGGGGGATATTATTTTTAAATAAATAACTTTGTCCGTAAGTATGCAACTCAGCTGAGTGGAATAAACAATGTTAATGAAGTCTTAAGTTCAATGTTAAACAAAATCACAGTAGATCCCAAATGAGAGGACTATTTGCCAAATTCAGCATTTTACCTAAAGCAACTATAATTTTAAAGTACTCTTATTTTGAATATAAATTCAAATTCCCACTATAAATAGTCATTTCCCACTAACAGTAACAGAATGCTAATCAGTATATTGCATGGCCCTTGATTTTTTTAATAGGAGGGAAAACAAACGAATGTGGTCAGAAAAGGTCCCTTATCTAGCTACTATTATAACACTGTCCCTCAGCATCTCAACCCAATGGTCTACAGTACTGGCATCAACAAAGGGGCAATAATATTCACGTTATTGTATTGCTGCAAACTTTAAGTGAGACCAAATATGAAAGAGGGATGTTCAGTGCCTACAAAATAGGAAATAGGAAGCATCCAAAACCCAATAATTGTTATCAGAGCACAGGTTGTGGTTCACACCAGAAAACTCAAGCGATTCTTTAATCTTCTCCCTCACTCACATCTGCCCAAATCCAATTAATCACTGAATTCTAGCCTACAATTAATCTTTAAGTTCTAGTTGAGTAGCAATTGATTCTATTCACTTCTGTCCACTCATGACAACTTTATTCCAAGCCTTATTTTTCCACCAGATTTACTCTCCATAAATATTTATTGAATGGATAAATATTTGGCCATCAATTCCATCTACACTGTATTATTCTCCTTCCCCGAATTGACCGAAGTCTAGCCTCAATCAGATTTTATCGACAGTGCTTACATTATGTATCTGGAATGGCTTTATTCCCATCAATCCTACTAAGGATTCAGAAGAGAAACCAATCTGCTCTTTAATTTAGCTAATTAAGTATGATGTCCATAGCTTTCTTATGGCACTTAAAAAATGTTTATTTATTTATTTTGAGACAGAGAAAGAGCGCACGTGTGTGCAAGCAGGGTAAAGACAGAGAAGGGGAGAGAGAGAAAGACAGAGACAGAGAGAGACTGAGAGAGACTGAGAGAGATAGAGAATCTCAAGCAGGCTCTGTGCTGTCAGTACAAAGCCTGATGTGGGGCTCGATCTCATGAACCATGAGATCATGACCTGAGTCAAAATCAAGAGTCAGATGCTTAACTGACAGAGCCATCCAGGTGCCCCTCTTATGGTACTTTTAAGGCAACTCTGTTCTAAGAGATTAAATTCTTAAGAACAGGATCTATGAAATGATCATCCTTATGCTTCTAAGAGTCTATGACAATTTCTTCTACATAATTGAAGGTTAATACTAATTTGTCTTGATATTTTTGATATTTTAACATTTTGCAATATCTCTGAAACCTGGTTGTAAATTGTCTAAAGAAACTTATTTAGGAGGCAGATTTCCAGGCCCTGTTCTAGTCTAATAAATCCAAACCCTTGGAGTAGGCCTACAGATTCACCTCTTATATAGGCTTCTGAGTTATTCTGTATATAATTTATATACTTATTCTGTATATAAATTATACTAATTCTGTATATAACTTCCTTATATAGATAAGCAAGCTTAGGTACTTACATATCCATTTCCTAATGACAATATTAAACTTTCATTGAGAGTCAGAAACCATTGTGTTTATCTGGCTTTTTTGAAATTTTGCTATTTTTAGTAGCCTAAAAATTTATACTTTTATAAAATCATCTTTATCCAAGTCCTTCTTTATTAAACTACCAAATCTAATACTGTCTTTAATCAGTAAAAGATTTAAACAACAATAAAACCTCACATCATTTATTTCACTTTAAAGTTCCTACTGCCGCTTTATATGGGCATTATATTTTATAATTGCTCATTTGTTTTTTACCAGTTCCATTATTTTATCTGCTTTTCAACTATTTTCTTTTCAGTCTTTTTCACAATCATCATAATATTTTCAAAATTCATTTTTATCACTGGGTTCTCTAAAAGCCATCTTCAGTTAAAAACCCTTTTGATCTACTTTTTCAACATTAAAGTTATTTTCTAGCATTTGACAGTCATATTTTTTCTTATATTTATAATTTATTTCCTGGCTAGATCATCCATTTTCAATCTGCCAAATGGTGTCATTAATTCAACTCACAACAACAGCACGTAAAGTCCTGATTCCATTCTTAGATTTGAAATGATGCATAAAAATTACCTAGTGAGCAAATGTCTACAGTTTTCTCTCTTTCCCCTTTTCAAAAGTTATATGCATTAGCATACCAATGATGCAATTCGATCCAAAGCACTTGACAGAAAAACATGATCAATAATGAAAGTAGTATTAGATCAAAACAAGCATCAAAATTCATTCTAAAGAACAACAGAAAAACAGATATATTGATTGATATAGTTTGATAAAACTCAAGTATAATGAATCTATAATAATAACGAATGCGAGAAAAAGCACTCTTTTTAATAAATCTACAACAATCAATAATAGTTAGCATTGGTTCAAAGCCTATTTTGTATCAGAAGCTCTACAAAATTATGCCTAATTCTATTTACAATAACTCTACCAGATTAAGTACCGCTACCTCCGGTTGATGGATATAGAGGTGTCTGTTAAATAATTTTTCAAAGGCATGTGACCAATTAGTAACCTACTCAGGTTTTAAGCCCAAGTCTACCAGTGTCCAAAGCATTTAACGACACTATTTTGCCTGACACTAAAAAAAAGACTCATCATAACCACTAAACTCCTAAGGGACCAGTTGTGCCCCGTTCCTTTCATTCAGTCACTTACCCTTCCTGGGTCTCAATTTCTTCTCAAAATTAAGATAGTGTATCAAAATTTCCCAAAGTTCCCTGCAGCACTGAAATTCTGAGATTGTAGTGTAGAGAATCTAAGTCTTTCTATTTCATCTGTTGTTTTCCTTTAGAGTGAACAACCATTACCATTTAACTGGTATTCTAACTTCCTTTGACTTTCTAACTCCTGCAACTTCTAAATCTTGTTTATTTCTATCACTGGAATTACTGCATAAGAGAAAATGAAAATCTTGCCCAGCATGGCACTGACATATGGCATGTTTAGTTTCCACATCTAGAAAATTCAAGTCCTGGTTTTTTATGTGCTCCAATTAATGAACTCTCCTGCTGCTTTTGTGAAAACAATGATTTTGATATGACTGCACTGTTTGCCTCTTTGTTCCATTGGTTTCCTCACATGTATTATCTTTAAACTGACTTCTGTCAATGAGTTAAGTACAGTGTGATGGGATTCCTAATGAAAACATGAAACAACAAACTTTCCCATTATAAAAAGGACATGTTTTGCTTCATATTAAATTCAAACCACTGTTCCTAAGATTAGCTAATGTATTTCATGTATTCATACATAAAATGACATATTCTGAGTGAAGGGTTTGATTAGATGTGTTTGCACATGGTTTTTGAGTTTATCTACTGATTTGAGCATTTAATTGGTTTTTTCTTACTATTTTTTTGGTACAATCCTTAAAAATCATTGAAATGATATGGATTTATTGACAGTGTTTTACATTTTAAAAAAATGTTTATTTATTTATTTTGAGGAAGAGAGAGAGACCGTATGGGGGAGGAAGAGAGGGAGAGAAAGGGAGAGAGAAAATCTCAAGTAGGCTTCATTCTGTCAGTGCAGAGCCCGAAGCAGGGCTCAATCTCAAGAACTATGAGATCATGACCTAAGCCAAAATCAAGAGTTGGCTGCTTAATTGACTGAGTCACCCAGGTGCCCAAATAGTGTTTTACATTTTAATTTCTAGTCATACATTTGGATAAGATAATTATCATGGATGAAAGGAACATGACTTAGAATGTGGGAAAAAAGCAACCACCATGTTTCTAAAGCATCAATAAGACACCATTTTTCTTCAATCATATTGGCAAAATACATAAAGTTAATTAACATCAAGTGGGACAAAAACAAAACAAAACAAAACAAAACTGATGTGTAGGAAAGTATCAACTATCATGAATGGGAGCATAAAGTGTTGTAGCCATTCTCCAGAACAGTCAGTCTCCACTAACTAAAGTAGAGTAGATACACATATCACATAATCCACTAATTTCATTCCTGGATAAATCCTATGGAAATTCTCACATGATCTCTAATGAACATGTTTGAAGATATGCATCTCAGTGTTGATTGTGGCCATGGAAATTACGGACAGCCTAAGTTCATTACAAAGGAAATGAATAAGTTAAATTTGGTAGATACATATACGGTATATACCACGTACACATAATATGCAGCTGCCAAAGATATAGCGGTAAAAATAATAACACAGATAAATCTTTCAAGTAAGTTTGCATAAAAAATGGAATAAGGCCTATAGCCCAATAATATGTAAATAAAAATCATCTACATATGCAAATATATATGGAATGCTACATATTTTCACATGGATATGTTCACATTAATGATTTGTGTCAAATATATTAGAGTGAGAATCTATAGAAGGATGTAACAATGGAAATGAAGATCTAAAATAAGCATGACAAAAGAAAGGTCCCAGCAAATGCAATTCCTTAAAATGTAAAAATTGGCTCTTGAGCCATTACCTACAGAGCAGAAGACTGACTTGCCAGCTCCAAGCAATCAGAGAGGAAAGGTCACATTCTTCCTTCTTTTGCCTTTTTGTTCTATTCGGGCCCTCAAAGGATTGGTACTGCTTACCCACACTCGGGAGGGCAAAACACTTTACAGAGTCCACTGATTCAAATGCTAATTTTATCCAGAAACCTCTCACACACACCTAGAAATAATGTTTAGCCAAATATCTGGGCACCTTATGATTCAGACAAATTGACGCATAAAATTAACCATAACTGTATTTTTAATGAAATTTAAATTGTTCATTTTAAACATTTTGCCACCATGTTATTTACATGGTAGGTATTCTGTTAGAAAAAAATTTATCTTTGTTCCAAGAGGAACAGAAAAACCCTTGAAGCATGTCACAATAAACCTAAGACTTTAGTGTTGATACTAAACAAAGGAAAGCTGAATCTTAGTAGTCAAGATAAGACTATTTTATACATAACAGTTTTACACAATAACAAGTAATTTGAAGACTTCCAGAGCAGGAAGGTCACATAAGCCTCCCTGTGCAACCTGGAAGGGCAGTAAAAAGAATGAAAGAAAGGACTCAGAATCCTGAATTTACCTGAAGGACACTGTATTTTCAACCAAAGGTCACTGAGTTGCCTTGACTTGACAAGATTAAATTTTCCTCTATGAAGCCAAAACAAGAGTTTATATATTAAATTAAGTCTAGATATGGAATAATAAACATTATAATTTTTGCACATATGATGTTACTGTGCAAAATTCACACAGGCTAAATACATAAATAGCCTAATATCTAACTATTAAAGTTGAAATCATCTTCACAATGAACAATTACTGTAATGTAGAATTAAGAGGAAGCAGTTATTAAGGGGGAAGGTATGTAGCATTATTAGCACTCAATAAGGAAAAACTGGTTATTTCAGTTATTAATTTCAACCAGATTCATCTAAAATGTTGCTACAAGCCAAGAATATAATAGAATATTTTGGAAAATAATTACATGTCTTTTAATATTAAGTTTAAAAAGATTCTTTTTTAGTATATGGATAATATTTTTTTATTTTTAATTTTTTTTTACATTTTTTCAAGTTTTTATTTAAATTCCAGTTAGTTAACATACACTGTAATATTAGTTTCGGGTATATAGGATAGTGATTCAGCACTTCCATACATCATGCAGTGCTCATCACAACAATTTTTTTTATTTTTAATTTTAATGTTAACATACAGTGTTATATTAGTTTCAGGTATATAGTCTGGTGGTTCACTATCTCATACTGTATGGGTAATATTTATACAGGTAAATACATATATTATTTTATTCACAAAGGACATACAGCTGATTCATATCTGAGTTAAACCCTGAAATATCTTAAAACGTAGTGAGTTGAAAATTCCAAAACATAGCACATAGGTAAAAACACAACTAACTAATGTTGTGGAAAGTCCCATGAAAAAGGAACCACGTTATTACAGAATTGCAAGAAGACAAAGAATAAGAGAAATTATAACCCAAAAACTTCTAAAAAAAAAGTAAATGTATTATTAAAAAAGAGTCCTTCTATGTAACTATATTTTAAACTGTGACAGTGCACCTATGTAAAGCAAGCACTTTGAATCATTGGCACGTCTTATATGGCAGTAAAATTGTGAGGATATTCATTACAATCAACCATAAAAAGCTCTAAAGAAAAAAATTATGAATAAGCACTTAAGATATTAGAGAAGTGCATTATGTTAATATATTTCTCCTACTTTTACACAGAATGTAAAGGCTATAATCCATTCTTTAAAAGTAAGCCAGTAAATCAAAAGTCCTTCATTTCTAAATAAAGAAACAACATAGAAGTTGTAAACTATGCTGAGAATCATTGTATATAAAATAAATATTTGGGATTAAATTCAGGTAAATTCTGAGGAAAGCAGATAAAAAACCTAATGATTACATTTGCTTTGAGTAAAATTATATTTATGAACAAAACATTTTTAAAAATATGGGGATTTTACTAATTAACTCATTTCTTATAATAAGGTCATCATTCGGGTATGTCATATCAGAACTTGTGAATCTAAAAAATCACAGGTGAATTTTGTAAAACTCTAATTAGAAAGTAAATACATTTAGGATACAGGCTCAGGAATTTCATATTAAACAAAACAAAATAATAAAATAATAGTTATTAAGAAATAAGGTAGAAAAGGACTTTTTATATGGTGGAAATTGAAGTTCTAAATGTTCTTGCTCTCCTATGGCATTAATTAATGTAGGAATTCTAGGATGTAAATAGATAAATTATTTTACTATTAAGAAACTGGAGCACATAGAATTGACATTTTTAGTGTTAATTCATGCAAAGAAAAAGGAAATTTTAAAGTGTAATAGTTAATTGGATTTTTTTCATTTTAATGAAGTGATTTGTACCGCAATGAAATGACTGAGTCTCAATTTTCGGATGTTATGCTTGAAGCCTCCATAAGATTGGAAATCATAAAGCAAAAAACATGTGACATCTGTTTCCAGTGTTCCTAGGATTTCTGCACCAAACCCCAATATTCCCACCACACCCTCACACACTTCTGACATGCAGCAAAATAGAACTTAGAAATGGCTTAACACAGAGATCCTCAGAAATGTGTACAGATTTCCCAGGGCCCCAAAAGCAATGGAAAGTCACTCAGATCGTGGAGGCCCTCAGTCCAGGGGAGGTTGTTGGCCCTCATTATGAAAGAAACTAGAGGAGCGTCTGTGTGGTTCAGTCTGTTAAGCATCTGGCTTCGGCTCAGGCCATGATCTTGCAGTTTGTGGGTTCAAGCCCCGTGTTGGGCTCTGTGTTGACAGCTCAGAGCCTGGAACCTGCTTTGGATTCTTTGTCTCCCTCTCCCTCTGCCCCTCGCTAACTTGTGCTCTGTCTCTCAAAAATAAATAAATGTTAAAAAAAAAAATTAAAAGGAAGAAAGAGACTACAGCTGAAGGAGTACCTTTAGAGGATATTCGAACATGAGTGTTGGACAGGAGCTGTCCCCCTGTGAAGAAATAAAGAGAAACAAACCTAGGATCCTCAAAATTACTTCCATTTTAGAAGAGCTATCCAAACCACATTTTAAAGTCTGGCTTCCTCCTTGACCATTTGTCACCAGCAAGATCCAGCTTGACTGACCCCAAAACTTGACCTTTCCTGTCCACCTCCATGTATCCACCTGCCTTTGTCTCACATTTTCCTCAAGCTTTTCTTTCCAGTTTATCTTTCACGTCAGGCAAAAGATCCCACACACATAATATCTGGTGATGGGAACAGAAACTACCCCACAAGCAATAATGACTGCCCCAATGAAGAACTCCCGCCAGCTCTGACCACCTAGACTGGTTTGACCTCAACATGATTCACACCTGCACAAATGGATCATGGAGTTACTGACAGTTACCTCTACCTTATTATAACGCCACAATATTCACCCAAGGAGGAGTGCAGGCTTCATTAACAAAACACAAAACCTATGTATAGGTATGTTTCCATAAGGCACGGTGCACAAACTTATGCCAGCCTCTAAATACAATGACAAAGCTCCCGTTTCTGAATATTCATTCTGACCCTAAATAAAAGAAACCCACTCATCCCTGCTTGGGGGTCAGGGTTTTGGAAGTTATTCCCTGTGATCTCCTTATCTGCTGCAAACAAAGTTTCCTTTGTGTGACAACTCCATCTGGTGTAGTTCCTATCTATAATTCACCAAGGAGCAAACTCATTTACTTTGGTTACAAAATCTGATGACCCAGATGGGACTCATCCTTCTGAGGTTCTGCCCTCCAGTTACCTGGGTTAAGCTCCTAGGACCGGATTCTTTGTCTGGGCCTTCCTTTCTTGGTGCTTGTGCCTCCCAGCCTGGTGTGCGACCTCATCTGAAAGCCAGCAGCCGCTCTGACTACTTTTATGCAGAAGAACTATCCCAAGGAATACATAGGTTTATGGCACAGCTTTATTTTATTATCCCAAGAAACATAGGTTTATGGCACAGCTTTTAGAGGTCAACTAGAGTTTCTCACAAAGTCTGAACAGGTCAGCATAACAGAATACTCTGAGGGAACCGAATACTCATTTGAATTGAGTCTAGAAATCCCCAGGTGACAGAAGATCACACAACCCATGGGCTTGGGTACCCCTGCCTGGTGAAAGGAGAGTGGTTTAACACAGACTAGTCTAGGATCTGGGAGGTTGAAATAAATCTCTGTCCCACCTAGCTGCGTGTTCCCTGTTTGTATCTTCGCCATGGCTGCTTGTGCATCTCCTCCTTCCCTTACAGCCCAGGAGAAAAGAGGCAGCAAGCGACTCCCATGGTCACAGGAAGCATGCACTGCACGGGGACCACTTAAGAGCTCTCTTTAATTGGTTAAAAGGGATTTCCCTGGTGTTGGTTATTTTTCCTCTCTTGCTTGTGATTTTATTTATTTGAGCCCTTTCTCTCTTTTTCTTGGTAAGTCTGGCTAGAAGTTTATCAATTTTATTGACTTTTTTCAAAGAATCATCTCCTGGTTTCATTGATCTGTTCTACTGTATGCGGGGGGGGGGGGTTGTTTTTGTTTTTGTGCTGTTTTGTTTTTTGGATTCTATATCATTTATTTCTGCTCTAATATTTATTATTTCCTTCCTTCTTCTGATTTTAAGTTTTGTTTGTTGTTCTTTTTCTAGCCCCTTTAGGTGCAAGGTTACATTGTTTATTTGAGATTTTTCTTGCTTCTTGAGAGTGATGAAATAATTTCTTAATGACATGGAAAAAGAATGTACTTTCCCCAGATGCATGAACTTTATTCAATCATTTACTCAATGAGCACCAACTCTGTGCCAGATATGAGTTTCATTTTTACTATAACTTTGAATAGAAGGCAGAAAAATTTAAGTTGTAACTCACAATAACTGCCTATTGCTAATAGAAGTATTTTGGGAGTAGCTAACAAAAATTATAATCTGCCATTGAGTAAAACACTGTGAGTTTGTGATTTTGGAGCTTAATTTAGTCATAGATACTTAAGTGTTCTCAGATTTTTGAAGGATAAGTTTAAAAACAAAGTTTCATGCAGGCCAAGGTGCCTCCCTCATTACAGACAAAATATCTACCTTCATAGAGGTGGCAGGACACTAACAGATGCCTAGGCTCAAAATAGTGATTATTTTAAAAATGAAACAGATATCTTTAATGTAATTTTAAGCAGAGAAAGAAAAAAATTTTCAAAAAAACTTTATGTGGACTTTATATAGACTTGTTTTATTTTTAATAACAATGGAGTAGATTCTATTGTAGAAAAAAGTTTAACATGAGAATTCCACTTTGTTCTTTCTTTAAGAAGAGTAAGTTATAATCTAGAGCTAGCAAATTTATCCAGAGCAATAGTTGTCAACATTTAGGGATTACCTGAGAAGGTGTAAATAATAAGGAACTTCTCCCCAGAAAACAACATGACTACACATACATAGTTTTGCATATAATTTCAGGGATAAAGAGATTTCTGGACTCCCAAAGCCTACCCATGGGTCAGCTTAAAAGACCATGGAGACTAGGAAAAGCCTTATTCATGTGTCTGATGATGCTAATGAAACTGCGTATGTTTATCCCACCCAACCAAGAAATAAAGCTCTATGCAGACTACAATAATTATAACAGAAGTGACAGACCTAATACAATATGTATATTCTATAGCATATAGTATATAGTTTTCACCCAGAATAAACAAATTTAGGCAAGAAAGGAATTGACATCAGTGTAGAATTTTCCATAGGAATACTAGCCAAAAACTTCTTTTCGGAATTTGCATTCTCTATTGAAAAATATAAAATATCATATCTAATGTATAAAATGAGTAGAAAAAGAGAAAGTCTTCAGGTTATTATAAATGATTACTGGAAATTTTCAAAGTTCAGATTACATAAACATAAGATGAAAATGAAAACAGCATTCAAAAATAGTAATTTAAGAGATTGTGGGGTGCCTGGGTGGCACAGTCAGTTGAGTGACTGACTTTGGCTCAGGTCATGATCTCATGGTTGGTGAGTTCAAGCCCTGCATCAGGCTAGCTGCTGTCAGTGCAGGACCAGCCTCTGGTCCTCTGTCTCCCTCTCTCCCTCTGCCCCTCCTGTTTGCTCTCTCTCTCTCAAAATTAAATAAGAACATAAAAAAAATTGCAAGTCCATTATCTGAGCATTTATATTTTACAATCTGATGGAAATCAGGAGAACAGCCAGAAATATATGAACCATGTGAAAGCATTACAGATTACTCTTGCCTTCAGTACAAGTATAGAAGTTTCGCTAAAAGCAGACAATCTTAAAAATTCAGTTAGATAAAGTCAATATGAGTGTTGGAAAACAAATTAAACCTGTGCGTGAATCCTTTCTTCAACATCATCACAATTGGTCATCCTACCTCTATTTGAACATTTCTTTATGCTTGAAAACTCAACATGGCAGCACATCCTATTCTCCAGGAAGTTCTTATAGTTAAACAGTTAGCCTTAAACTGAGCTAAAAGCCATTTCCACATAACTCTTATCCATTGGTCTTCCTCCTTTCCTCAGGGGCCACAAATCCAATTTATATCCAGCCTATTTTAGAACTATTAATTATCCTAAGTCATCTTTCCAGGCCAACCTCCCTCAGATCTTTCCATCATTTTTCATAAATTAAAGTTGTCAGTATGTTCCCCATTCTATGAACTCAAATTTGTGAATGCCCATTTTAGAGTGAGTACCTAGAACTGAATGCAATATATCAGAGATAATCCAGACAGAAAAGTGGAAATGAAATTAGCCTAAAGGTAAATCTATAAAAGAAAAAAAAGGCAAGCAAATAATAAGTATTTAATAAATAAGTAAATAAAACTATTGATTCATATTTATTTTGTAGACAAGACTGTCCCATATGAATGAAGTAAAATTATGTTTTCCTGTCCTAAATATTAGTGATGGCATTTTAAAAAGTTAAATGTAGTACTTCAATTTATTTCAAATAAATTTCATCTTGTTAGATACAGAAGAGCTTTGCAGCATATAGAAATCATTTCAGATGCTGATTCTTCACTCAATATATTTTTTATACTCCCAGATTCATGCTTTCCTCAAATTTAGCAAGAATTACTTGTACATCAGCGTTCAAAGCAGTGATAAAAATCTTAAACTCAACAGTATACTGAGATGCCACCAGAGACCTATTTCCTATAGGCTATCAATGATATAATTAGTAGGACCTTTCAGGTATAATTGTTCCACTGATTAAGTATCCACGTAATTTATTATCAGTTTCCACACATGTTTTTTCCACAGGATATAATTTTGAAAAGTGTCAAATTGTTACTCACATCCAAATTTGCTATATTACTTTTTTCTACCACTTTAGTAACTAACTGTATCACACACACAAAGAAAATGTATTGTATCAAATTGTGCCTTTTTGGTAAACCCAACCCACCCTTCAGGAAGTTATTTCTTCTCTAAATATTCACATCTATTTACTTTTTAAATCTATCTTCAAAGCCTGTTGGACTAAAAATTTCACTCTCTTTTTTTAAAGTTTATTTTTTTTTAAATTTTTTTTTTAACGTTTATTTATTTTTGGGACAGAGAGAGACAGAGCATGAACGGGGGAGGGGCAGAGAGAGAGGGAGACACAGAATCGGAAGCAGGCTCCAGGCTCTGAGCCATCAGCCTAGAGCCCGACGTGGGGCTCGAACTCAGGAACCGCGAGATCGTGACCTGAGCCGATGTCGGATGCTCAACCGACTGAGCCACCCAGGCGCCCCTAAAGTTTATTTATTTTTGAGAGAGAGAGAGAGAGACAGAAAGGGAGGGACAGAGAGCAAGGGGGAGAGAGAGAATCCCAAGCAGGCTCTGTGCTGTCAGCTCAGAGCCCAACACAAGACTTGATCCCGTGATCCGTGAGATCATGACCTGACTGAAATCAAGAGCCAGACACTTAGCCGACTAAGCCACCCAGGTGCTCCCAAATTCCCCTCTTTTGGATAACATCTCTGGGTCTTCATTATACTCATTTTGACAATTCAAAGGCTTTTTTCTTTACACTGAAAAAGCACTTCACTACTTACAAGTAGACCAGAGTAGATAGATAGATAGATAGAGATATATCTTTTATTATTTCTCTATTATTGGGGGAGGAGTGCTTACGAAAACTGACATTAATAATGTCACAGTCTTATTCATCCTGTCAATTGTCTTTTAGACTCATGTGTGCCATAGCAGACTCTCTCAGAAATAAAACTTATGAAGACAATACTGTAAATGGCATGGCTTACCTGGTTTTGTGCATATAGGTAGGATTTACCAAATACAGGATCTATATTTAAAATGTCTTTGAAAAGATTCTCTAGATGTGGATTACTTAAAGGTGACAAAATGAATTGTTAGGAATGATTTATTCTGCCACTGATAGTAAGAACTACATATCATTTTTCAAGACTATATACAGCAAATAATACAGGGATTATAGTACCAAGCTTCAGCAAGTATTCACAATGGTATTACTGGTAATCTTTACCAATTCAGAGTAAAAGAATCGCCTGTTCTGCTCCAAATTTTCTAATTCCAAGACTTTTTTTTCCAGTGCTATCTGAGCGTTGTTATCTTACTTTTTGATTCAGATCCTTTATTATTAATTTCTCCTTATAATTAATCAAAGTACATTCTTCAAGAACTGACTTTTCATCAGTTGATCAATTCATTCATTCAACTGATACTTATCACACATCTGCTCTTCCTGGACACTGTTCTAGGCTCTAACTGCAGAAAAAGACAAGTCAAATTCCCTCCTCTCCAACTTATATTTTAGTGGAGAGTTTGCCTTTTGCACTCATCAGAGATAATGATAAGCACCATGGAGAAATAAAACAGGAGGGTCACACAGTAGGGATGAGTGTGGAGCTCTTTATTTAGACCAGAAGACCACTCTGCAGAGCTGAGAACTGAATGAAAAGATGGAGTCAACGATGTAGAGATTCGGGGGAAGAAGCTTCCAAGTGAAGGAAAGGACAAGTAAAAAGAAAGTTTGGCATATCTAAAAGGAGAAAAGAAAGATGATTCACCTGGAGTATATTGGAAATGAAAGTGAGCCATAGGTAATGTGCAAATCGGATACAGTCATATAGACCATATTAAGTATATGTTACTTTATTCTAATCCTATTACATAGTAGGGTGTTAAGCAGAATAGTGATATGACCTGGTCAGTAATATGCTATGACTTAATTATTACAGAACCATTATGAAGGCTGGATGAAGAATAGAAGAATGCAAAAAAAGCTAAAAGGCTTGGTGGGTATAGAACTATAGAGAGAAGGGGTCAGATCTGGAATGTTTCTGAAGGTACTGCTAGCTTGATTACAAAACAGATATGGGTGTGAGGAAAATAGAGGATCCAACAAGGCCTTCTAAGTGTTTGACCTAAGTCACTTGGTGATAGATGTTGCTATTATTGAGATAGTGAAGACTGAGAGTTGGAAATATGCATAAGAAATCAAAAGTCCTATTTTGGATGCATTTAATATTGATATCCCACTTACACACCTGGCAAATATTTCAAATAGAATTTGAGTTCAAAAGATGTCTAAAACATCAACATAAAAATGATACTTTAAGCTACCCAGGATTACATGAGGTGAGACAGGAAGAGCATTCAGATAGAAAAAGAGGAACTGGGAAACAAAACTTAGAGGACAAAGAAGGAGGAACCAGCAAAGGGTACCAAGGTGATGAGTGGCAGTGGGGTAGAATGAGACCCACAGAGGGTGGTATCCCAGAGGCCTGGGGATGACAGTGTTTCAAGAAGGGCAGGGTCAGGTGATAAAGCTACTGTAAGGCTGAGTAAGATGAAGATTAATAGTTGAGCAGTGGGTAAAATGGAGGCCCAAGTTGGTCTTGACGAGGGTTGTTTCAATGCAATGGGGGAACTAGGATCAGAAAGGATTGGGTTAAAAAAAGTAATTGGTGAGGAGAGAAGGTAGTAAGTTCCCCTTTATCTGATTTGCTCCACAAAATACTGACTGTGAATGTGGGATCCTCTAGGTCTTTGTTGCCAGTTCAGTGCTCTCTGCATATTATTCACCTGGTGGATTAAAGAAGGGGAATTTTAGATGTGATTATATAGTATGAGTTAGTTCCTGCCTAGACTCTGAAATGAAAATTATGAAGATTATGCAGAATTATATGTTTACATATGTAACTTGTTTGTTTTACTTCTATACCTATATATTTACATATATGCTTGGTTGTTTTACTTGAAATAAAAACAAATATTCTCTAGATTATTTATCTCAAGTACGACAGGCATCACACAAACCAGAATTTTAGTACCAAGCCAATACTACTAGTAATATTATTCAGTCCGTAAACCACAAGGTATTTAATTGTATTAAGAATATCTGCGATTATGTTGTCATGTTACTATCACTTACCAAATTTACTCACATTACTTTTCTATAACAAAAAATTTTTTTTGTCTAAAACAAAACTATAATGCAATTCCCAGACTCTCAGTCTGCACCAACACTTTATTAATTGTGGAACTCACATCTATACATGAAGGTACATGGTATAATTAATAAACTAGTGAGGAAGTCATGTGGAATCTAAGTCTACCAGAATATCTTCCCTCTTTAAGCAATCCCAATAATTATTGAAAAATATTGTTAAGAACAAAGTACTGCAAAAAATGTTACTGATATTAGCTAATAATGGCCAATATGAACACTTCTTATTTAAGTCACTATTCCTAAAAATATTGATATGTTTAATCCTTAGAACAAACCTATAGAGTAGTACTATTATCATTTCCATTTTAAGGGTAAAGAAATGTAGGCACACTGAGTTTAGTAACTTGCCCAAGTCACAAGTATGGTTATTGCGGCTACACACCCTTGGGTCTTAATGACCTTGCTATGTTATTGAAGAGTCCTTTCTTAAGAAGAAAGATAGGGGGTGACATCAGCAAGATGGCAGAGTAGGAAGCCCTGAACCCTCCTCTCCCACAGAAGCAAGCCAATTCAGTAACTTCCAAGTTAGACTGAACTGGGAAACAGACAGGAGAACAGATTAGGTAACATACTGAAAATGCAGGCACTAAATGAAAGCTCTTGCGAAAAATGAAATGTCTGACCTGCCACCTCTCCCCTCCCAGTTCCAGAATGCCAACAATCATGCTTATACTATATTCACTTTCCTATCTATACTTAGCTCCACCTCAAGCAGGAGATTCAAAATCTGAAAAATTAAACTATCTAAAGTTAATTTTTCAGACTCTTGTCTGAAAAATTAAACTATCTAAAGAAACACCTACAGATACTGACATCCAGGGCTTTCCAACAGAAAACTGGAGATCGTTCACCAAAAGCAAGCTCTGCCCAGTCTCCAAGCCCTGCCAGTGCACACAGAGTTTGTCATCAGCTTATTAGTGGCTTAGTTCTAAATTACAATTAGTGGCCAAGGCTACCAGACATTTGGGAAAGGCTCTAACAAGTATAGATTGCTATTTAAAACAAACAAAACTAAACAAAACAAAAACACATTCAGAGAAAACAAAATAGCAAAAGCTAAAATAACTAAAAAGCATAATAAAAATTCATGAGAGGATTTGGAATGTATAATAGAAGAAATCCTTCAAAGGTGGAGGGGAGATCAAGATAAAAAATAAAAGAGAGCATTAATCTAGAATGTAACTATTAAACCAATAGGAATTTCAGAAAGAGAAATAGAAAGAAAGGGAACCATTAAAAGAATGAGGAACTAATATTTTCCAAAACAACTTCAAGACTCTAAGAAAATGTCTAACCAAAGGCCCAAATAATTTTAAGAAAATTAAACTAAAACAACCCTATATTGAGACACATTATTATACAATTTCAAAATAATAATAAAGCCCTAAAAGCTTCCCAACAGAGAAGCAATGTCATACAGAAAACATAAAAGTTGCCAATCTCTTCAGAGTTTTCAAAAGCAACACTACAAGCTAGCAAAAGACAAAGCCATGCTTTCAAAATTCTGAGTGAAAATGAGATTCAGTATAGATCTCTTCCCCTATTTAAACTACCAGTGAAGTAGTGAAGTGAGTAAAGACATTTTTCAAATTTGTTTTTAACATTTATTTATTTTGAGAGACAGAGAGGCAGAGTATGAGCAGGGGAGGGGGGGAGAGAGAGAGAGAGAGATACAGAATCTGAAGCAGGCTCCAGGCTCTGAGCTGTTTGTTAGCACAGAGCCCGAAGCGGGGCTCGAACTCAAGAACTGCAAGACCATGACCTGAGCTGAAGTCAGACGCTCAACCGACTGAGCCACCCAGGTGCCCCAAAGACATTTTTCAATATATAAATCTTTGCATATTTATGTCCCATGGGCTTATTCTCAAGAAACTACAAGAAAAACATGTGCCACTAGGAGAAGAGTAAACCAGGAATGAGAAAAATTAACACAGGAACTAAGTGGCAAAAATTCCCACGACAAATGCTAGGCAACTGCCAAAAACGGAAACCCTTTAGGCTGGAAGAAGAGGTCAGAGAGTTCCAGGAACATGCCTTCAGAAAGTTAATTGAACTGATAAATCTTTTAACAGACAATCCAAATGGAAATTTGGATTGGGAAATATTTTACAGAGAAGATGTGCAAATGGTTATTCTAATAAAATAATGGGGCAGTTATTAAAAATATCACATAAGAAAATAAAATCATAGAAACTGTTTGGAACAAAAATGGATGATGTTTAAATTGTTATGTCAGTGGCAGTAAATATAGTTTTATCTAACAATTCATCTGTAATTATATTGGAATGATATGGTTAGATGAAAAGGAGGCCTGAGTTAAAATACTCATGTAACATAAAATGAAAAAAAAATAGATACTAAAATTGATTAGTCAATTGAAAAGATGGAAAATGAGATAATAGCATAGGATTATCACTTACTATACTGGTAAACCCCAAGGAAACATCTAACAGGATAGAAGATGTTTGCTTCTGGAGAGACGTGGTGAGGGGTAGTACTGGTTGGTGACCAGGACTGTTATTTTTTACTATAGTGCCTGTAGTCCAAAATAATTTTTTAATTAAAAAAAATTAAATTTAATGGCTTTTTTTTCTTGCTTTAAAGCAGCCCCTTTCGGGCATCTGGGTGGCTCAGTTGGTTAAGCGTCCAACTTCAGCTCAGGTCACCATCTCACGGTTTGTGGGTTCGAGCCCGGTATTGGGCTCTGTGCTCGACCGCTGAGTCTGGAGCCTGCCTCAGATTCTGTGTCTCCCTCTCTCTGTGCCTCTCCCCTGCTCACACTCTATCTTTCTCAAAAAAAAAAAAAAAAAAAAGAAAGAAAGAAACATCAAAAAAACCTTGAAAGCAGCCTTATTCTTATAGCTGATAAGGATGATATATATCAAAGGCCTTGGGCTGTCAGCTAAAACACTCAAAAGAGCAAATTATTCAGCACCCACTATGAGACTACCCAATGTGATCAGTGCTAGTTTTCTCAAAGCAATATTACCCTAACTTGCATGGTTACTGCGTGTAAGTAAAAGTCTCTAAGAATTTAACTAAATTGACATAACAAATCCCACTGAAATTTAGTCATTTAAAATACATAAAATATTATATGAAAATTATAATTTCATTATGTAAATAGGAAAGGTCCTTTGTCTCTCATCAGATTTATTACTTATAACTTTAATGCTTAATGTTCAATTTACATAATATTTACATATATTTTATGACCTTAAGGAAACATAAAGAAAAAAAATGTTTGGCCTTTCCACCCAAAAGCAAATTTGACTTGGAAAGACACTATGTTTTTCATTAACAGCTTAATGAGACATTTTGCATGTCATGCATACAACACAGATACTGTGAACTAATGGTTCTGGAGAGTAATCCTAATATCCATCTGTTAGTATGTTAGTAGAAAACAATCTCAGAATGTTTGGGCTCTATTTTAGATGATGAAGAATTGAAACTTGGAACAAATTTTCAAAATAATTTAATGGTTTAATGTCTTATGCATCAAAATAGCTAAAGAGGCTTTTAATCGATTTTTAAGAAAAATACTTTTTTCAGTTTCACTTCTTTGAACACCAAAACTTAAAGCGATAATCAAACATATGACTCTGCGGGCTTGGCAAATAAATTTACTTGGTTGCGCATGTTCATTCAGGTTGAGGCACTAACAAAGGCAGGTTTTTAAATTAGTTCAAAATTTTTTTTCTATGAAATCCATGAGGACGTTTTAGTGCTCTTAAAAGCTAGATTCTGATAACTGTGGTTGAACTTGCAGTAAAATGAAAAACTTCCATATCCCGTTCTAACTCACTCTCCAAAGGCAATAGCCAATGGGGGGATGTGGTTGACTGTGTCAATAATGACCAAACTGCAGACAACTGAAATATCTTTTGATATGGACTACATTTCAATTCAGTTTTTCTCTAAGTAATTTTTTTAAGGATTTGTATAAAGATGAGGAAAAAAAGTTTTCTGCCTTATACATATTTCACTGAATCCAGCTAAAAGTTAAGCAAAATTCTTTCTTCTTATTCATCATAAGAGCTTAACTGTTATTTGGTCCCCAAGTGGCATACAAAGTCAAAGATAATTTTTAGCAATGACATAGCTTATAATTTAGATTAGAAAAAGGTAATTGCAGTATTCCTTCTCCTCTGTTTCTTCAAGGAAGAATTTAGTCCCTATTTTGCATTAAAAAATAATACCAGTACTTTCCTATCAGCAATTTATGTGGAAGTCTCTTTCTTTTTAAAAATACTCTGAACTCCACATCAACCCATTTTAACACTGATTTGATTGGCTTCTAATATATGAAAATGGATTATCAATAATAAATATTCATGGTAATTATTAACATGTCATCTGAATTGGATAACTTTGGATTGACATTATAATTCTTAGCTTTCTGAGTTAGCTAATAATAAATAAGTTAGGAAATTTAATACATGCATACCTTGGTTTCCTGTTCCTATAATAAATCTTTATCTGACGGAAGCTAAGAATGATGTTCTGGGAAATATTGTGGAAAATTTACCTTGTCTATGTTTTGTAACCAATTTGGTTGATTCTAATCACTCATTACGTACTGGGAAGTTCTATAGATAATAGTTCACTTTTATAGGAGTACTACATTTTTAGCTATGGTAAAGAAAATACCACTTTATCAATTAGTGGGTTGATTCTAGTAATAATTTTCTCTAAGGACAACCTAACTAAAAACTACAATCATGGCTTTTAAACATTGTTAACTAGATCTTTAAAAATATCGCATCTCAGGGCACATGCGTGGTTCAGTCAGTTGAGTGTCCGAATCTTGATTTTGATTCCAGTCATGATCCATGGTTGTGGGATTGAGCCCGCATTTGGCTCCACACTGAGCATGGAGCCTGCTTGGGATTCTCTCTCCTGTCTTCTCTCTGCCACTCCCCCACTTGCTCTTTCTTTCTTTCTCTCTCAATAAATAACTCAAAATAAATAGAGCAACTTTAAAAAAATAAAATATTACATTTAAAATAATAATAAAATATCAAATTTATCAGTACAGACTTTATATTCAAGTGCATTAACCCACAATAAATTGCACATGGATTATTGGCTGAAAAATTCAATTGTAGCTAGAATATCATCAGTTCAGTGTCATGAACCTGTGTCCTGAGAACTGACAACTAAATTTATATTCTTTTGTAAATTAGCTTGTACATATATTTTTAATAAGTTCTACTGTTTTTATTTTAAATTCATCAACACTTTTGAGAAATATCCAATGGAAATAAAAAGCTAAAATAAATACTTATCCAATTTTAAAAGAAACTTCTAAAAAACTTGGGTTTTTATTTCTATTGACTATGTCTCAAAAGCATTTTTAAAAACTGGGGGCGCCTGGGTGGCTCAGTTGGTTGAGCGTTGGACTCTTGATTTCTGCTCAGGTCGATCTCATGGTTTATGGGTTTGAGCCCTGCCTCCAGCTCCACACTGGAGTGGAGCAACAGTGGAGCCTCCTTGGGATTTTGTCTCTCCCTCTCTCTCTGCCCATCCCCCACTTGTGCTCTAAACAAATAAATAAATGAACAAATCAAACATCTGAAAGAACTTCTGGTCTTAAAATATTTGATCTCTGTCATCATTGTTTCCAGAACTTTGCTCTCAATAGTCTCCATTTTCTGTACATTTTCTGTGACAGATTATAAACACGACCATATTCTTTATTCTTCCCTGTATCTACAACCTTTGAAGCCTTTAAATCTCTACCCCTTGAAACTGAGCTGACTTTGTGGCTTGTTTTGGTAAATAAAGAGAGCAAAAGTAGTAATTTTAGCAGATCCACAACTAGACCTCCAGAGGCCCTGTATGCTTCCTTCTCTGTTGGAACTCTGTTTAGCCACCATATGAAGAAGCCTGGGCTGGTTTGTTGTATGATAAGAGACTGCATGGCTAAACTAGAATTGAGTCAATCTAGTTGTCCTAACCAAGGCTCTAGACATATGAGAAAGTCCAGCCAACATCAGCAAAGTGACTCACCTAAGGATGCCTGAAGGAGCCCAGCCAAGAGAAATTGCCCAGCTGAGCCCAGCCTAGACCGCCATCCAGGAAAGTCAGGAGCTAAAGGAATGGTTGCTGTTTAATGCCACTAAGTTTTAAGGTGGTTTCTTGCATTATACTATATAATTAATGCAGTTAGGCATTGCAAAGTCTAATAGATTTGGGCTACGAATTGATATATCACTATGAAATGTGATTCTCTAACATATGCCTTTCATTTAAGAATGATTCCTGTGTGAAGCATCAATAAGATACATGTCTTCTCTTGTCAATATCTAGAATTATGCATGCTACACAATGCTGTAATTGTTTTACTGAAACCCAGAGGGTCATTCTCCTTCTATTACTCACTCATTCTCTCTTCCTTTTCATTTCTGTCTATTCTACTCTCTTTCTCCACTCATAACAATGCACAGCCAACTCATGGCTCAAATGGCTCAAACTAATGATAGAGTTTATTCCTCCTATTAACAAATTAGGTTATTTACTGACTTATGTAGAAATCTGTCAGAACACCAATTTCCAGACTTTCTCTCCATCATTCGGTGCAAGATTTTAACAATGTGCCACTTTTTCTATTTTGCCTTCCATTGTTCATTAGGGATTTAACAAAATGTTAAGAAATGATGATGGAAAGTTCCAATGGTTTTCCATTATTTTCATTTAGTAAAACAATCTGAATGGAACAGAGATTGCCACTCTGCACTTCAAATAGTTTTTCAGCAATTTCTATATAATTGCATTGCCTGAATGTACTAGACATCTCAGGAACTATTTACTTCTTTGAGACATATTTTAGAACATGCACTTTTTAGTTAATCTGTGTTTTCCATTGAGTTTTTAAACATTTAGTTACATCAATATGCTATTATAAACAACAGAATCTCAAAACCAGTATGCAATTTAATATAAGATTATGTTATGACTTCAATCATATTATTACACATATATTTTCTTCATATGTATCTCCATTATTTGAGGAATCAAACTGACTTTTCCTAGCCATGATTTGCAATATTTGTTTGCTAAACTAAACTAAATCATAGGATTTAAATAATGTATGGCTGGCCTAGTGCAAATATTCTAAATGGCTGCTATGAGTTGCAGTTTAAAAGAAGAAGAACTCATATTTGAATAGGTTAATTTATCTAACAAAGATTTTTGAGTACATAGATTACTGGGGATACAAAGACAGAAATTTATTTTTTCTTTGAGATGCTCACCTTGTGAAAGAAGAGACAAAACACATGAACAGAAAATCCTATGTCATGGTATAAGGAGATTGAATAAAATTAATCAAGAGTAAAGAGAATGGAGTAACTCTCCTGAAAAAGTTAGCAAATCTTCACAAAAGAAGAAACTTTAGAATGGATTAATTCTTTGATTTGTCAGCCATAAAGGAGAGGGAAAAGGCACAGATATATAGGCAGAGGAATTGTTTTAATCACCTTCCATTCACCCCATTGGTCACAAAGTGAACAACTAGGGGCTGTGGCAGGCAGGCTTTGTTGTATCAAGAGGGTAAGGTACTCCTCGGGGTTCAGTATCGTTGGCTTGTTTGAATAATTTCATGGCTACTACTCAGGGATAAGGAAAACTACATCCAGTCCCTTGATAATATGGTTGTTTGGCCAGAGAACCTTATCTGTGGGAACAGAGTAAGAAGGGAAACTTACAGTTAGGTCATTAGAGACCTTCCTGATTTTACCAGATGTCAAGTCAGCACATAATTTTGAGTCTTTATGTCTTATACCACAGGAAAAGAATGTAAAAGTGATAGAATTCTGAATATCCTTGATGTTTTATACAAATGGTGAGAAGTTCTGTATTAGGACATGGATGGGTAGAAGGTGACAAGGACGGAAAGTTTGCACATATATTTGGTATCTCTGACAGATTTTTATGAGAATAGCTATTCTATCTTATTCAAGATTGTGTACCCACAACCTAGAAAGATACCTGACACATACATTTCAAAAAGTGATTTGAGGGGCACCTGGGTGGCTCAATCAGTTAATCATCCAACTTCATTTCAGGTCATGAGCTCCCTGTTCGTGGGTTCGAGAGCTCCATGTTGGGCTCTGTGCTGACAGCTCAGAGCCTGGAGCCTGCTTCAGATTCTGTGTCTCCCTCTCACTCTGCCCCTTCCCCACTCGTGCTCTGTTTGTCTCTCTCTCTCTTTCAAAACTAAATAAGACATTAAAAAAAATTTAAGGTGATTTGAATGAATTAATAAAATAATAGTTTGTGGTAAGACTTCTGTGGGTATTGAGATATACAAATAAATAAAACCTGGCCTTCACTTACAGGTATTTTGTCTGGCAAAGACAGAACAAAAATATAGTCAAATAAGTTAAGTTGACTATTAAAATTATACTCAAGTATTATGTTTGGGGCAGATTTTAAGGACTTCATGGGCTAAATTACACTTAAGATTTAATTCTCTAGTCAAAGGAGAGATGAGACAGAATTTTAGGGATAATCGTGACACAAGCGTATTTGTTATTTAAGTGGAAAGCTCTGATGGAAAAGGGGCAGTGTGAATGAACTGGGAAGAACCTGAAGGTTGAGACCATAGTTATACCAGTCAAGAAGAGACATTATGGGGTAAAGTAGTATGGGGCAAATGATATATTTGAGATAATTTCAAATTTCTGTGACACAGAGAACATACAGAAAAGTGGTGATTGACATATAAGAATCTACCTCCTAGAATATGAGCAAAGAAAAACTGATCTGACTAGAAAGATCTCAGAGTTTTTTATTTTGAGGCCCAGTGTAAAAGAATGCAGGTATGAACATTGTAATACTTGGATAATGAATATAGAGCAACAGAACTTTCCATTTCAAGGTACACAATGCCTAGCAGGCAAGTATTTGTGCCCTTAGCAAAAACCAAAAACACTGTGTTTATTTTTAAAAAGAAAGAAACTGAGTAGGAGAACCATGCGTTTTGCCTTAGCAAATGCCCGCAATCTGAAATGTGAGATTTTCCCAGTCCAGCCTCGCACCAACTCATGTAAAAGCCTGTAGGAGATAGGAGATAGACACCAGACAGCACCTCTACTAAAATCATTTTGAATTACAAATGCACATGCAAGAAATACAAAACACTAAAGATAAGTCATACTATAAATGAAAAGATTAAAATAAAACAAACATAGCAAACAAACAAACAAAAAACAATGACTGCAGATCCAATAATGACAATCCAGGAAACAGAAAATAATTATTTAAAAGGGTCTTATAGTCTTTTATGAGAAATTCTACAGTATATCCACAAAAACAAAGACAAGGTGTAGGAAGTATTTAAGAAAACAAGAAAGAGCTAAAAAAAAAAGAAATATTGTCAAATAAAAATTTAATTTAAATGTTAAAACATAGGGGCACCTGGGTAGTTCAGTCTGTTGAGCGTCTAACTTCAGCTCAGGTCATGATCTCATGGCTTGTGAGTTCAAGCCCCGTGTGGGGCTCTGTGTTAACAGTTCAGAACCTGGAACCTGTTTCACATTCTGTGTCTCCATCTCTCTCTGTCCCTCCCCTGCTCACTCTTTGTCTCTTTTTCTGTCATAATAAATAAACATTAAATTAAAAAAATTTTTGATGTTGAAACATAAAATCAAGAAAGATTACAAAATGGAAAATACAAGTTTAAAAGGATTTTCTTTTTTTTTTTTTTCAATGTTTTTTATTTATTTTTGGGACAGAGAGAGACAGAGCATGAACGGGGGAGGGGCAGAGAGAGAGGGAGACACAGAATCGGAAACAGGCTCCAGGCTCTGAGCCATCAGCCCAGAGCCCGACGCGGGGCTCGAACTCACAGACCGCGAGATCGTGACCTGGCTGAAGTCGGAGGCTTAACCGACTGCGCCACCCAGGCGCCCCTAAAAGGATTTTCCAAAGATGAATAGGCCCAACTGAGGAGTCCAACATCAAAATAATAATGTCAGAATGAGAATACTGAGGGAAGAAGATTTCAACAAAATAATACAAAAGATTATCCTAGAATTGAAGTTGATATTATATGAGTCTTTAGATTAGAAATGCCCACTGTGTAACTTGTAAATTAAATAAAGAAAATAAAGACAGCAAGACTGATTTCATCTCCTTGGGATATATATCTAGAAGTGTGATTGTTGGATCATATGGTAGTTCTATTTTTAATTTTTTGAAGAACCTCCAGACTGTTTTCCACAATGGCTGCACCAGTTTGCATTCCCACCAACAGCACACAAGTATTCTCTTTTTGCCACATTTTCACCACCACTTGATATCTCTTGTCTTTATTGTAGCCATTCTAACAGGTATGAGGTCATATCTCATTACGGTTTTGATTTGCATTTTCATGATGATTAGTTATGCTGAATACCTTTTTATATACTTGTTGACCATTTGTATGTCTCCTTTGGAGAAATGTATATTCAGATCCTTTGCCCATTTTTTAATTGAGTTATAGGAGAAATCCTTATATATTTAGGATAGTAACCTCTTAGGTATATTGTTTGCAAATATTTTCTACCATTCCGTAGGTTGTCTTTTCATTTTGCTGTTTCCTTTCTTGTTCAGAAGCTTTTAGTTTGATATATTATAATACTACATTGGTCTATGTGTCTGTTTTTATGCCATTTCCACACTGTTTTGATTATCATTAGTTCTGTCACATAATTTGAAACCAGGAGTATTTTTCCAGCTTTGTTCTTCCTGCTCAAGTTTGTTTTGGTGATTAGAGATCTTTTGTGGTTTCATATGAAGTTTTGGATTGTATTTTCTATTTCTGAAAAAAACAATGCCATTGGAATTTTGATGGGGATTGCATTTACAGTAACCTAAAAACTAAATTAGAAAGTTAGCCACCAACAATAATCCTTATGTAATGTTACAAGATACAAGAATGGAGGAACTGGTGTTTATATGTATACCATATAATAAACAAGGAAGGCAATACATATAGTTGTAGCAATCTCATTTCTGTAACTAACCCTAAGGCTGTGGTTGATATAACTTCCTTCTTCCACAACACGTTCCATATTCCCTTGGCAGTAAGTCAGAACTTTAGTCAGTTGGAATTCTTTCCCTGGTCATCCCTAAAGGGTCTGAAACCTCAGTAGCCCTGCTCATTTTGGATTACTGTATTTTTCCATTGATTTTTATTAATAGATATGGCACCCCAAAGGATTCCCTGTGTTCCAGACATTCTCCTCCCTGCCCACTTGTGTAGCAACATGATTTCCCTTGATGACTTGAACCAAACACCTCAGCCAACATCGTAATTCCCTAAAGTGTCAGTCTCAACTTACAATTTAAATGGAATCATTTAACTTCCCTAGGGGAAGTTTTTCGTTGGTTTTGTTTTGTTTTGCTTGTTTTGTTTTTGACTTGGGAACTAAGATCTCTAAATTAGCAAAGTTCAGGGGCGCCTGGGTGGCTCAGTCAGTTAAGTGTCCAGCTGCTGCGGCTCAGGTCATGATCTCGTAATTATGAGTTTGAGCACTACATTGGGCTCTGTGTTGACAGCTTGGAGCCTGGAGCTTGCTTTGGATTCTGTGTCTCCCTCTCTCTCTCTGCCCCTTCCCCGCTTGTGCTGTCTCTCTATCTCTCAAAAAATAAATAAACGTTTTTAAAATAAATAAATAAATTAGCAAAGTTCAAAGTTGCAAGGATGCAGCAAAAGTTCCATAAATAGATTATTAAGTATAATAGTGAAAGGAGTCACTCCCATTTGCACCCTGGAGAAGGAATAAAGCAGTTGGCTTTGATCAATTATTTCTATTAATTGTAGAATCAAAGGGGAATAACTTGGAGGAAAGAAAGAAGATAGGCAATGTAGTCTATTAACATAAACAACCTGATTTTTGGATCTCCTCGTAAATAAGCTAATGGCATTGGCTAGGAAGAGAATCTTTTTCTGGGGGATATTTTTACCAGGATGTTCTTATCTCTAGTTTAGAACTGTTTATGGTAAAACAATTTATGAATTCATGAGTCATGGATTGGCTGAAAATGACACATAAGCCTTAGTACAGTATCGGGTGGAAAATGGAGATACTACACACTCTAAACATTCTCTGCTATGTTATATGAACTGCTAACCTCATTGGAAACATCATCTATTTCTCTACGTCATAAAGAATATGCCTGATGCTAGAAAGAATAACTTAGGAACCACACAGAATATAACAGACTTTTTCTGCTACATCTGTGTCTTTTGATTACTTGTAACCTTAAAATTATTAGTAAAGCATGTTACTGAGTAAGATCTCTGATTAGTAGAAGCCTGATTTGATAATTTAATCCTTTGTATTAGTTCACTGCCCTTGATTCTTGAACCCATATATGGGAGAAATAACACCATATGTTGGTCACTAATTCAAAGATTATCTACAATCAACTCATAGATCTACATAAACAAGTTTGTTTTCAAGGTGGAAAGCTTTTGTAGACATTTGTGGACATTTCTAAATGAAAATCTGTAGACATTTGCTAAATGAAATAAAATTAAATTTATAATATATTAAACTGGAAGATATTGGATAAACTAGTAAAACTCAACTGCCATCCTACTTCCCTGAAATCAATGTAAAAAAAAATAGGAGAAGCACAATATATCTTCTGAGCAGAGAAAGTAGCTGACAGCAAGTTCTGTGCCCTAGGACTTGACTCTGCTCAAATCCTCCGGGATTATTTTATACCAACCTGTCTAAAAATGAAGACCCTGAGATTAGTGAGGCAAAACCAAATGGCAGGTATTCAGATTTTGATAAATGGTCACCTGTCACCCATCAATTCTTTCTAGGAGCAATACATGGGTTAGGTTAAGAGTCTGTTGATATGTTCAAGCATCCCTCAGGGTAAAACCTGTTTCTTATAAATGAATGGATAGCTCACAGGAGTCATGAATAAATTGACCGATTTAGTAATCATGTCATATATGCACATGAAGAACTATGGTTTAATCAGACACGTTGATTTTTTTAAAAAAATAATCAGTAGGTTTCCACTGAGAAATATTCACCAAAAAAATATTCCCAGTATTGTATTTGATTAGCCATAGTAACATATATCAACAATGACCTCTGTTTTTCTCAGGCAGTAGCTTTTACCTACAGTACACATATCTGAATGGGAGAAAGCTAGAGGAAAATTGTGTTACAGAAAGTGGCATAGCAGGACAGAGAGATCTGTCAATTGAAATCAACGTTGTTTGTAGACCTTGAGTGATTAGCTATCACTCAAGGATCCAAGTGTAGAAAACGAGTCAACAGTGCTTATATTGTCACTGATTCTACTGTCAAATCCAAGGCTAGCAAGTACAATTCTCTATAATGTACAGAAGAAAATATGCAAAGGATCTGACTCTGCCTTAGTTAAAGTTTAAGACAAGAAATAAACTTGTGCTTTAAAGAAAGAAGAAGTTTAGTCAGAAAATTAGGTACCTAACCATTGCTGGAAGAGCCTAAGGAGCAGACTCTAGGCTAGACCTCTTGAACAACAACCAGAACAACATGGAACTGATTCCTTAAAGCCACCAACACACAGAAATTGATATCAAAAACCTACAATATCAGCCATGAACACTTTTCATACCTAGAAAAAAAAAATGAAACTTGAAACTAGCCTCCAGAGTTTAGAAAGTACAGGCAAGGACCCTCATCACTGCTGCCACTGATACACTGAAATTTGGAGGTGGCCACTGTGTTGTTTGCAAGCCAGCCCCAGGTTTCCAGGGACTTCCAGATAAGCAGTAAAGCCAAGGACATCAGGCATGTTCTCCACATCATGTCTGCCTTCCAAATACTATGAACGCATCTAAATAGCAGAAACCAATGCACAAAAAGAAACTAGTTGCCAAAAAATGTGGGAAAGGTAGTTTTTAGCTTTCTAACTTTTCCAACTAATAGAATATAGAATCATGGTTGAGTCAGACAATTCAAAGTGGCCAAAAAAATATCCTAGGATGTTAGGAATTTTATGTATAAAAGAAAGAAAAATAAGCACCTCATCTTATTAAAAAAATATATAGGGGTGCCTGGGTGGTTCAGTCGGTTGAGCATCCAATTCTTGATTTCGGCTCAGGTCACGATCTCATGGTTCATGGAATCAAGCCCCATATCAGGCTTGTACTTTCTCTCTCTCTCGGTCTCTCTCTCAAAATAAATAAAATTCTTAAAAAAGAAATATAGCTGTGAGTTTTGGCAGATACTTATCCCTGGTCATAATTCCAATTCTGTCTTTTATTCTCTCAACCCGGTACCCTCTAATCTCTGCAGGGGTCTGATTCTGTGGCTTGTTATTTCTGCTGAATCTTGCTCATGGTGGATTATTTCTTCATACAAGAATGTATCACATTTTATTTACCTTTTCTCTTTTGATGAACGTTTAATTTGTTTTCAATCTGTCTCTGTTGATATGTCCTTAATTGTGCTAATCTCTTTTGCAGATACCTAGTAATTGCTGTTCACAGGATATACATTTTCAGCTTATAGTCTCTAAAATGGTTGCATCCATATCATTCCCATTAGCAGTGTGGGATTAGAGATGTTTTCCAGAAAACTTCATCAATACTGGATATTGTCAGAATTTTACATCTTTTGTCAATCCTATGGGTTACAAAATAACTATATAGCTATTTCTAAGTTTGTATTGCCCTAAATTACAATAGTATCCGACATCTTTTCAAATGCATATGGCCACAAATTGTTATATGTTTTGTCCATATCTCTAGAAAACAAGAAATGTTTATTCACAGAACTGCATATTGTTTTCTAGTGAAGTTTCCAGTGTAAATATAGCTAGCTAGCATTGTTGATTGGAAACAGATCTATATGCCTTCTATTCCACACATGGATATAGAAAGGTTGCAATGTTTTTACTTTGTACACAATCAATATTAAGAATTTGTTTGGAAAGAGACATTCTCAAGTCTCCCCTTCCAAAATCTCTACTCTTTAAAACCATTCCGTTTCCGAAGTAGCACCTGAGAATAATATCACAGTAGGTGTCAGGAAAAATAATTTGCACACCTATGCTTCTTGAGTGTTGTGTAAAAAACAAGATTCTATATGTAATAAATAAGATTTTATTCTTAAAAAGTTATATAATGGTTTGGGAAAGAGAAATGGGTTGCAGATGCTTATAGTTTTCACCTATTTTCTCTCTTTAGAAACAAAAATTAATATTCTGAATTTTAGGCATCAAGGAACCATGTATCTTGCTAACGCCATATTACAAGATGTTAAAGTGTAAATACCAAAACTGAAGGTATTATTTGTTTCCAGTATTACATCAGATTCTACAAATGGATATTATAATTGTCTCAAAGATTTTGGAAAAGAATAAGAAAGAGTCCGAAAGCAACAATCAGCTAGTCCTACATCAATTAACATACCACAAACTAATTAGCTTTAATGTGACTGTCAGGACTATTTTCAGGCTGATTACTGAGAGATATCTGGTTACTCCAAATGTCCACACACTTTCAATGATTTACATAGTCACTTTGAGATAAACGTGCTTCAATAGAACCTAAGAATTACAAATATTAAAACCATCAGAAAAATTATGTGAAGGCTCTCATCACCTGAAAAACCAAAATTATATATGAACAGAGTTATTTTCTATGACATTTAGTAAAATTAAAGGCTTATATTAGCTAAAATCCAGTATGAATTCATTTCTGTAACCAGCAAATAAACATTAAGAAATTTATTAACCAAGGGCTTTTTTATAGGTCTATTGTTAAAGGTAATTATTTGCTAGCTTAAACTCTGTACTTAGACTACTACTATTGTTACATTAATACATTTATTTATTTTTTTTAATTTTTTTAATGTTTATTTATTTTTGAGACAGAGACAGAGCATGAACGGGGGAGGGTCAGAGAGAGAGGGGAACACAGAATCCGAAGCAGCCTCCAGGCTCTGAGCTGTCAGCACAGAGCCTGACGTGGGGCTCGAACTCACAGACCGTGAGATCATGACCTGAACCCAAGTCAGACGCTCAACCGACTGAGCCACCCAGGCGCCCCTACATTAATACATTTAGTAAGGCTTGATATCTGCCAGATATATTGGAAACATACAACTTTGTAGATGCTTGTGAAACTCAAAAACATTAGCTCTTATTGATAAGCAATAATAGTTGTAATAAACAAAGGACATTTAGTTCAAAGAGTAAATTAGTACACCTGATGAATATGTAAAATCACATTTCTAATGAATTTTTTAAGAGTTGTTAACCCATATATGCTCCTTAGTCATAGTTATTGAATTCCCATTTATTCGATTACCTGTAGAAATTCCACAGATGTTTTGGTGAATGTGAATAACCTACTAAACTGTGACATGTAGCAAATACCTGTGTCCAAAAGCTGTATTGCTGAAGATGGCATTCAGGAAACACTGTTGCTAGGTAACAGATTGCCCTCCTCACTGCAGTCAGCCATTTTGAAAGTCAATGTGAGACTATGAAAAAGTGTGTCAAGAAGGTAAAATATATAACCAACATTTAATCATTCTACAAAAATGAAACCATGACATGATAATAAGCTGAATCAAGAAGACTACATCTGCAGGTGGCTTTACAGTTTAAAAAGCATTTTTTCAAGAATCTCTGATTGCATTCTCATAACATCAGGCAAGAAGGCAGATATTACTATTATTCTCACCCTACAAATGAGGAAACCGTGGCCCAGAAAAGTCACACACTCATTTGGGTATAGGCACACAATTCAATCCCAAGTCTTTGGCATGTAAATCTAGTTATTTCTATTACTCATTTCTCGAGCATATGATTTATTTTTATTTTTATTTTTTTAGAGAAAGAGAGAGAGAGAGCAGAGTGTGGGAGAAAGGCAGAGGGAAAGACAGAATCTTAAGCAGGCTCCATGCCCAGCCTGGAGCCTGATGCAGGGCTCTATCCCATGATCCTGGGATCATGAGCTGAACAGAAATCAACAGCTGCATGGTCAACCAACTGAGCCACCCAGGCGACCCTTAAGCCTAGATTTTTATGGTAAAACAAGCAGATATTACAATATGGCAGTTCCATCATCATTTGTAAGTCCAGTTTGACATGGAAACAGTCTGAAAAAAAGCTTCACCAGATGTTGCTTCAAATGTAAAAAGTAATGAGTGGACAAGAACTCAATACACCAAAATAACCACTGTATCATAGAAATAATATGAATGTTTATCATAACTGCATCCTCACACTAAACCTTCAATAACTATTTTACGAACGAAGAAACTGAAGCTCATAGGAAGGAATTAGTGGTACTCTGACACTAGTAAGTGGCAGAGCTGAGGTTTGAACTGTCTAATATCAAAGTCAATGCTCTTTTCAAAATACCACAAGACTTTACAGAACTCAATGGATACAATAAAATAGCAAGATTTAGATCTTTCCAGATAGCAAGAGGTATGTTACATGTGACCTATACTGATACAGCACTGGCAATTAGAACTCACAGTGTGTGATCTATACAGACTTTAATTTACACTAATAGATAGTGAAAGAATACAGTGTGTGTTATTTTTTGGAGCAAAACTCTATGCAACCAGTATTTCATTTAGACACCATGTTAATTACCTCCATCTTCCTTACATAATTTTAAAATAAGGCACAGTGACTCATGTCTCAGTTAATTGTAAAATGCTTCTCCAACTTCTTCCCTTAGCCAGAGTCCAATCTCTGCTTCCATTCTGATTCACTGGGAAGAAATAAACTGATATCGACTCACACCTTTACCTAACATCCAGACACCTGGACTGAGATACATTTTGGTCTTTCTAGGTTTAGGATGTCTGGCCCACGTGGATTAAGGAGAACACAAGATTCAGACCAGGGGACACTGCTATGGATAGAAAAAAAAGTAAAACTTTTCACTGCCTTTCAAGTTTATTTACATGAATATGCAATGAACCAATGGAACAGCAGAGTGGGTCAGACCACACATTGATATGCCGGTCCCTTACTTGTTCCTTCCAATTATCTTTGACAATTTCTATTACCAAATATTTTAATAAACATTTAAAATACTTGTGAACTTGTTTTTTATTTGAGTATAGTTGATATGTAATGTACATTAGTTTCAGGTGTACCACATAGTGATTCAACTTCTCTATATGTTATGGATAAAGGGGTGTGTGTGTGTGTGTGTGTGTGTGTGTGTGTGTAGGAATGTTATGCAGTCATAAAAAAAAGATGAGACCTTGCCATTTCTGACAACATAGATGGACCTAAAAGGTTTTATGCTAAGAGAAAAACAAATGTCATATGATTTCACTTATACTTCTGAACTTTTAATTCCCCAAAACTTTGGAACTGTGTGACAATATAAGGTACCTCCCTTATTCTCCTTTCCATCCACTACTTCAAAATAGCATAATGAGTTTAGGACAGTAACTTAAGTTTAAATCTCATTATACACAAGCTATAGCGGTAAGAATTCTACAAATATTACTGACCACACCTTTCCAATTAAAAAAAACCCTAGTGACATTTAAGAATACAAAATGAAGTCAGTTAAGCGTCCAACTCTTGATTTAGGTTCAGGTCATGATCTCACAGTCATGAGACTGGGCCCTGAGTTTTAAGCTTAAGCTTCTCTCTCCTTCTGTAAAGATGTGGTACATACATATATACAACGGAGTATTACTCGGTAATCAAAGAGAATGAAATCTTGCCACGTGCAGCAAAGTGGATAGGACTAGAATGGATTATGCTAAGCAAAATAAGCAGTCAGAAAAAGACAAATATCATATGCTTTCACTTATATGTGGAATTTAAGAAACAAAACAGATGAACATAGGGGATGGGAAGGAAAAATAAGATAAAAACAGAGAGGGAGACAAACCATAGAAGGCTCTTAAATACAGAGAACAAACAGGGTTGCTGGAGGAGTGTTGTGGGGGGCTGAGCTAAAAGGGTGATGGGCATTAAGGAGGGCACTTGTTGGGATGAGCACTGGGTGTTACAGGTAAGTGATGAATCACTAAATTCTACTCCTGAAACCATTATTACACTATATGTTAACTAACTTGGATTAAAATAAAATAAAATAAAATAAAATAAAATAAATTCTGTCTCTCACCCTCTCTCTCCCTCTGCCCCTCCCACTTGGACATGTGCCCTCTCTATTTCTCTCTCTCTCTCTCTCTCTCTCTCTCTCTCAAAAAAAAAAAAAAAAAAAAAGAACAAAGTGAAGAAAAAGCCAATTACAAATAGCTACCTGTTACACTCGAACCTTCTGCTAGCTAGTAGTTGCTTTAACACTTGAATATTCAAACGTTAATCAACTACTCAACTTTGTAAGATAAATTTAGGTACATGTATTCAGCCGTAACTATACAATACAGCCATAAATTGTTTTTACTAAAACTAATTTTGCTCATCTTTATTTTTTGGCAAAAAACCATTTTCTTAGATTCACATATATTCAAATATTCATATTATTTTACCAAAGTTAATGAATCTATTCTATAGCTTTGAAAGAGAGCCTAGAGATTTAAGCAAAGATAACCATTTGGTAGACTTTACTCTGTATAGTTAAATTAATATATTTGCATATAACTTAATTTTTGGTCAATCATAACAGACTACTGTAAGACAGGAAATATGATATAAATAATTTCTGAAGAAAATATTTTCTATGAATATCTGCTTCCCGATCATATGCTAAACTTGAAATATTTATATTCATATAGTTTCTTTTTTAATTTTTTTTAATGTTTATTGATTTTTGAGAGACACAGAGAGTGAACAGGGGAGGGGCAGATGGAGAGGGGACACAGAATCCAAAGCAGGCTCCATGCTCCAAGCAGTCAGCACAGAGCACAATTTGGGGCTCGAGCTCACAAATCTGAGACCTGAGCCAAAGTCGGACACCCAACCGACTGAGCCACCCAGGCACCCCAATTCATATAGTTGCTTAAATAAATCACAATATTATTTCATGTTGAGAGCTATTTAGTAAGAAGAGGAAATCATAACAGCTAATGTTTATTAGGCACCAGACACTATACTAGGCAGTTTAAGTACACATCATCACATTTAAATTTCAAACCATCTCTTGCTACAGGTACTATTATTTGTCTTTTTTGATAGGCTTAAAAATGATAAATAAATAACTCAATTTCACATTGCTAGTAAACAGAGCAATCGGAACTTAAAATCATCCCGGGGGCACCCGTGTGGTTCAGTTAAGTGTCTGACTTTGGCTCAGGTCATGATCTCATGGCTGGTGAGTTCGAGCCCTGCATTGGGCTCTGTACTGACAGCTCAGAGACTGGAACTTGCTTCAGATTCTGTGTATCCCTCTTTCTTTGTCCCTCCCTGCTCACACTCTGCTTTCTCCCTTACAAAAATAAATAAACAGTTTTTTAAATGTTTAAAAAAAAGAAAGTCATCCTAACTCCTGAGTTGCTGCTTTTAACTACCATGACTCATGTTTCCTATGGAGTACTTAGGAAGATTTTACAGTGAAGGAGATAGTTATTAACATTTTTACATTCTTGGCCACAGTATATTATATTTTCCATAGATTTCACAAAAGTTGTTTCCTACGCTATAAATTGCATTACAAGGTATGTAATTAGATAAATTAATACAATTCAATGCCTGTTTATTTGGGAAAATATATTTCCCCCATCACAGAAAACAGTTCCATTTCATTCTCAGATATTTTACATTTTCCATAATAATACTCTAAACTGCAACAAGTGTAAACACACAGCAGGAAACCAGGCGCATTTAACTTCACTGGTAGCAATTATTACATGTTACTTCACACGACATTAAATGGAAAGCCTGTTAAGAAAGACAGATTACCTCAAAACAGACAGCCACATACATATCAATAAATTGTTAGACATCTTACATATTTTGATGGTTATTTCTTAAAAGTCAAGGACCGGTCCTTTCAAATGCCTCAGCTTGATCTCAAATTCTGTTTGGAAATACGTTGGATAAATCATATACTCCCAAATTAATCCCTTATGTTGCACCACGTTAAATATCTACTAAGAAAGTATAATATTCAATGATATAGAATTAATAACATACATTGCTAAAAATGACAACTTGCATTTCTAATAGATCATTTTATGCTCCATCTTCTCACTAACTTAATTGAAAACAGTACTTCAACTTAATTATGTCACTATTTTAAAAGAAATGCCACTTAAACTTCATAATCTATATTCTGCATCACATTCTTTTAACCACATCGATAGTAGGATACAAGTCCTCAGGGGTGTACTTTAGAGGAAATAAGGTAGAGCAATTAGTGCAGCAAGGTTTTGTCACTGAAAATGACTTTAATACACATAAAGATGTTTCAGAAATGTGATCACAAGAATTGGGAGTTGAACCAAGTTCTTTAGAGAGAGCCAAGGTTCAAACCATGATGACCAAATAGCAACATGAAGATCAGAAATTAAGGAACAAGACAATAAACCAAAAGTCAAGGCAAGAGTGAGAAGTGGAGAACTTTTGAGAAACAAAAGGTTAAGTAAACTTGGTATTCAGGGCTAGAAATTAAAATCAGCACCAGATGAAATGTATGCCATAGTCAGATTATGTTCAAAAACTTTGGGTTTTATTTAAGTTTATTTATTTATTTTGAGAGAGAGAGATAGCATGTGTGCATCTGTATGTGTATGAGTGGGGAAGGGGCAGAGAGAGGGGGAGAGAGAGAATCCCAAGCAGGCTCCGTGCTCTCAGCGCAGAGTCCGAAGCAGGGCTCAGTCTCACCAACCATGAGATCATGACCTGAACTGAGATCAAGAGTCTGATGGATGCTTAACCAACTGAGCCACCCAGGTGCCCCTGTTCAAAAACTTTGGATTTTGTAATGGGGGATGGAGGAGACATCTTTTTCAGAGACTCCAGCCCAATAATAAAAATGGGAGATGGGAGATGGAAATGAAAAAAGAGAAAGGAGAAAGTTGGAAAGAGAGAAGTGTAAATTTAAAAGATTTGTCTTCTGTAATTTTTTCTTTACTATATTTTGGATTGTTTGATTTTAATTATTTTTAAAGATTGTGCATGAATTTACTTTTTTCATGTTTAGTGATTTGAAATTATTTGGGGTAGGTATAAATTAGATCTATAACATATTTATCTGTGAATGATAAATATCTTTTTTCTCTCACTGGTTAAATTACAAGTCATTAAATAATGAAATTCCATTTCCCACCACTCAACTTTTACAAATGAAGAACTGTCATCTTTTCACATCCCTTCTGTAAAGGATACATTAATTGGCTTAGAATTTTATAATCAATAGCAAATATGATATTAGAAAATCAAAATGATTTTACTTGGGTTAATTTCTCACTGACATTTGTCTGGGTATATTTAAAGAAACAAAGGTAATGTTTTCATCATTAATAAATACATTAGGATATATAAATAACCAAGCCCAAATAAGGTCTTTTTCTTCACTAATTCACAGTGTATCCTTCATTGAGGTAATGGCACTTTACCATTTGTGGGTCTTAAGATTGGTGAAACCCAAGAGATTTCTCTCCAGAAATACGCAGTTAAACATAAATACATTTTATAGATAAATTTAGGTACTGAAATTGGTGGCAAGAGTGGAGTCAAGAACCCAATCTCTAATACTAACTCTCATCTGCTTTTTTTCCAAGTGTTCATTTAGTTTTGAGAGGTGAGGGGCAGAGAGAGAGGGGGACAGAGGATCTGAAGCAGGCTCTGAGCTGACAGCAGTGAACCCATGTGGGGCTCAAACCCATGAACCGTGAGATTATGACCTGAGCCTAAGTCGGATGGTCAACTGACTGAGCCACCCATGCACCCCTCTCATCTGCTTTTCTATTCTTTCTTTCAAATAACTTCACAAAGACATTTCTATGAGTATTGTAGTTTTTTGGCTATAACGTGCAAATACTAGTTTCTCTTCTTTTCTTTTATAAATCGCTGCACAATATCCAACAAATATCCTTTGATGTTATCTTTAAAATGGATTATCAATCTATTTCAGTTGATAAACATGTCCCTAATAAACTGAATATTTCAGTAATCAGTAACTAAGCAAAAGAAAATGTCTCACATTCATGTGACCAGTTACATTTGCAAGTCAATTCCAGAATAAATAATGATGCAATTAAAAGTGCATTTGCACTTCACAAGCTATTTTAAGCTTTATGCAGTTACCCTGTGAGAAGATTTTTGGAAACAAAGTCACTTTTGAACAAAGAGAACATATTTAAGATATGTGTGATGTATTGCATGTACCCAATAAATATTTGTAGAATAAATGAATTAGTGTTGCTCTTAGATTCTTTGCTTGGAAGGGGGGGAATGTGTGTGTGAGTGTGTTTAAGGGTAACTTGTACAACATTTCATGTGTTTTCCTTACAGTAATCTTCCTTGTTCACATTTAATGTTTTTACATACCTTACTCTAGTAATGAGGGATCTATCTATCTATCTATCTATCCGGAATCAAGATGCCTTCAAGTGTTCAAAATACATTAGTTTTTCAACTAGGAGACTGGGACCACTTGAATCTGCAGATCTGTATAACAACTTTATTTATTTTCTGCATTTAAACAGCTGATACTGTGAATAATTTAACCTTTTCTCAGTGATTCATGTTCAACCTTTAGTAATATCAATCAATAAATGCAAGATTTCAAGCCTCAGGGGCATGCCCTCAAGGGTTCTCAAGTTGCCTATGATAGATTGTTTTTTATATTAAATAACAAAAAAAAAACTTTTAAATTATTTTATCTCAATTTTATGTTTTTTTTTCTGTTCTCTTCCTTATTGTGGATTGGTAAATATTCCAACTTTGGATTTGTTTTTGTCTACACCTGCTAGCTCATTTTACTTTTCTAAACTGCTGGGTCTGGTCTGCTTTCAATTAGTACACAGAATCACTGTGTGCCTAATTAGAGTAAATAGATTCTGAGTGAAGACCTGTGAATTAAATACTTGGCTTTATACTCTTATTTTTATATTACATTTTTTAAAGTTTATTTATTTATTTTGCAAGAGACAGAGACAGTGCAAGTGTGGGAGAGGCAGAGAGAGAGAAGGAGAGACCTTCCAAGCAGGCTCGTTCTGCACAGAGCTGGATGCAGCACTCGAACTCACAAAACCATAAGTCAGACGCTTAACCAACTGAGCCACCCAGGCATCCCTATACCTTTATTTTTAAAACTGCTGTTGTTCTGTATTCTTTGGAGTTGCCAGATACACATACCCATGAATCCTATTTTAATACTACAAATATGGTCAACATTGAGAGGACTCATTCTCACCTTTGCGTTAAGTGTATTATGTACAAAGGTTATCTCTGTGCTGGTCATTTGCTTTTTGTTCCCAGACCCATTCCTACTTCCTCCCCTGCTCTGTTTACTGGCAGATTTGGCCATGGCAGGCACTGGAAGATGGGCTGAAAGGGTAAAAAAACAAGGTTTTTCTCAGCCACGCCCCCCCCAAACCTACTTTAAATGGTGTCTTTTCAAATTGAATGGCTATTCCTCCCATGGGTCTAGCTCCTCCTAGCTTCTGGGGTCTGGTAGTACCATCTGTTCTCGGTATTTCCCAGACCCAGGGGTGATACCAATGGCATCTGTGCCCTCTTATTGCTAATCCCTGAGTTAATTCACCACCCTATTTGGTTCCCCAACCTTTCCATTACCTGTTTAAGGACTCCCCTGCATTAAATTCCTTCTATTTGAAATAGCTAGAGTGAATACCTGTGTGGACCTGGACTGCAACAACCCATCTGCCTGCTGGGCTCCTTCCTCAACTCCATGACAAAACCACCACTTTAGTGTCTCTAGCACATATTAATTTTCAGGGAGACAAGGCCTTTAAAATACCTATAGTTGATCACAATAAAAAGTTCCAACTTATAAATTATAACATATTTAAAGTTAGGATACAGTGTCAGGTCTTAGTGAAAAAGTGAATGAATGGGCTAAAAGATTTGTTACAAAATGGATTTTCATTTACAATGGCTGTACTCAAAAACTAATTTTTTAAATAAAATATTTTATAAAAAATAAAATACCACATATGCACGTGTAACCAGACGTACTAGAACAAGATAGTCTTTATGTGGTTTATAAGCACTTATAAGCAGAAAGATAAATCTTAGTGCACATTCATGTATTATAATCGGTTTCTTAACCTCATGTGTAGCAGAAGAAAAATATGAACTATTGTTAAAGTTAACTGATTTTCTATTTGATTTATTTCTATTTCTACAACTTCTATTCCAATGACATTGATATAAAACCAGCATCTCTTAAACATTTGTCAAGCTATACCTCTGATAATGAAACCAAATACAACAGCTATACACATAAAAATTTACAATAAAAAAAAAGCAAATAAAGATACAACAGCCACTTGATCTAAATGAAAAGTCATGTTTCATAGACTGATGTGTAATGTACTTTCTGCAACTGCATGTGTTAAATTATTGCCTTTTTCTAAAATTCTCTTAAAATAAATTATAACATTGTAAGTGCTAATGTTTTTTTAATGTACCTATATCTTCTGATTTTATGTGATTATAAAGTACCACCTCAAATGTAACTATTTATAGACATTACACAAACATTACACAAACATCATCAATTTTCTTGAGATTTGAAAATTCAGCCTTCATATTTAATTAATTATGCTCTTTTGTTTTTAAATTTATTGCTGTCAAAGGGCATACTATAAAATAAAATGTTTATCGAACAATAAAATAAATATGTACTGCATATTTGCACATTATGATAAATAAAAAAACCACAGCAGTAAGCATGCTCAGATGATTCTCTGTATGTTCTAAAGAAGAACTTCTCAATCTTTAATTTCACCAATAATATTCTGTACTGAAATACTTTTCAGTACACCTCTTATAATGTTGCATATTCCCAACTGTTTCTACTGACTTGAGAGCTGGTGACTTCAGGCATGAAACAGGCCTCCACTGAGGCCATGACACTATGGCTAGTACACCAAATGGCCAGCAAGGGCAGTAGAGGATTGATTTCTCCCATCACCACCTAAGATCATGCTAGGTACATAACCAGTCTTCCTTTCAGTTTCCTTAACTGTAGAATGGAAGTTCTCTCCTGCCCCAGAGTGCATTAACAGTTGATCAGATGAATGCCAAGACCAGTGGACAGAATTGTCCAATGAGAAAAGAAAGCTAATATTTAGAAAGCATCTACATGTACCGCAGTTATACCTAACAATATGATAAAAGCTGAATTTAGAGGAAGTTTTAAAACTCAGTTGCGTATGTGTTTTTTATTATTGTTTTTAATAACTATCCTTTTCTTTGAACTCAATTTCCTTCTAAACACCTTAAATTCCAATGAATCACTGAAATTTCAATAGAAGTTAGGAAATAAAATTACTTTAGCTTGGGGTAAGGAAAGGTGAAGAAGAAAGAAAAAATTGAAAAGCATATGAAACAAGACAAGAAACTGGGACTATGACAATAAAGGAGAGATACAGAGAAGCAGTGAGTAATAATCCCTCATTATTATCTATACGTTATACTTTGATCATAGAGCCAATGTCCACACAAACTTTAGCTTGGATTTTCCAAACGTTTATCAAACAGTAGCTTCACAATGTAATAACAGCCTATTTATGATGGATGACTTTAATTCTTTTCAAAAAGAAATTGTTTTCTCAAGGTTCAGGCAATTATTCATTGCAAAAATAGCAGGAGACGTAAACAGCGACAGCTGGACATAAACTAAGCCCCCAAAACATAGGAAATTGGAAAGGATGATATTTTCTATCTTGTCAAAATTAAAATGTATTATTTTTCAGTACGATAAAAGCTTATTTATGGCATTTTGACTCACATGCAAACCGTTATTGACCCAAGGAGCTAGGTTACAAAGCATTGTTCACAAAGTGAAAACTGAAAAATTTTAACTGCACACCCAATTTGATACCTCTCATTGGGAAAAGGAAGTCATACACAAAATATTTGTTTTAAATTTCAGTAAGGAGGCATTTGTGATTTGGTTATTACTCATTCAGAAACATCCTTATGAAATAAGTAATAGGAACAAGAAAAATTTGTGAATGTCTTTAAGTAATCTTAGTTGCTCTAATAATTCCCAAAATAGTATATTTCTACAAAATAAAATTTAAAACATAGTTTATAAAAACACAAAAACATTACTTTTTTATCTTTGTACCAAAAAAAAAACTGCAGACCCTGAAAAGTCAGATCATGAAAAAGACATTTCCTACCATGACAGATGTTATCCCCTGCCCATGTAATGCATATTGTGTCATCTTTCTGGTTCTCTGTATTTGTGAGAATAAATGACATAATATGTGTAAGGTGTTTTGAGCTCCTAGAAAACATGCAGTATACACATTTTATCTATTGGTAGCCACTACTCTATAATTTTTTATAAAACCCCAGATTTCTCAAAACACACATGTCAGCAACTTTTCTACTCGAATTATATCCAAAGAATCAATTGAACTGTCCCATTTATCACTTTATCTGTAAAAGATAGGTGAGAAGACAAGTATGAAGTCAAACAGAAAATGAGAATATGCTATTTTTTATATACACATCATGGTTCCTTCTGAGTGACTGAAATAAATTGAAAATATTTTTTCCTTTAAAAAAAAGTCTTTTATTTTGCAAGCTCTGGGCATGATAAAAATTAATGTCTGAAAGTGTCTTCACCCAATTTGATAAAAGTCAGTACCTATATTGTCTTTCCCTTGACGTCCTCTTCTGGAGAGAACTAATCTTTTCAATAGGTAAGTTTTATTATGATGTGTTATATGTTGTATTATAACAATGAAACCTATGAATTTCTTTGCAAAAGAGGTAAAACAAAATCCACATTTTCTACCAAAAAATACTGAAGAGCTTACACTGAGCATCACTTGAATATTTTTCCAAAGGTTTATTTTCATATAAATTTGAGCATTTAAAAGCTGAAAGAACCTTAGGAAATAAATTTACTAGCATACATTACAACACTTTCTGCTCAGTTAGCAGCAGTGATTTGGATTAATCATCCAAATTGCCATGAGACACAACAAGCTTCACCCAGTACCATGTTATTTAACGATAAGAAAAATCCAGAACAGGCAATATGGCATAGAGATCCACACCACAACAGAGGCCCCATGACTACAACCCAAAACATTTGTGGTTAGGAGAGGCAAGCCTGGGTTTATGTAGGCCACTTCAGTTACAGAAACCACCAGCAATAAAGTCACTTCAATATTTATGTATTGTTAGTTACAGAGCCCCATCAGGACTTGCTCTCATTCTCTGGTACAGCTACTTCTCACGGATTTCAGCAGTTTGTTAATTACAACTTACTCAAAGACCCATCCCTAGGACGAGCTATAGCTATGTGGTAGGGATGTGTCATTTGTTGTGCATCTGGTATACTTTGTATTTCCTTGAGTTTGAGCCACAAAAGGATTTGATTCAGCATCAAATTCTCAGAGGTTTGAGGAAACACCACAGCCCATCTAATAACCCTTTCTTTCTATAGAAAAATTTAAAACACCAGCAGAAAGGGCATCTAAGACTCTGAGACACATTTACTATTTCTACTTCCAATTTTTCTCCATTCATCTGGCCCTTAACTGTCTTCATGTGACTGTCCATCCCCACTACTTATTTACAATGACCCACAAAAGATTCTCTAGAATTACAAGGCCTGATTCAAAAGACTGTTCTTCAGCTAAAGTATATCAATGGTAATAAATACTCCATGTATCTAAAAATTCCAATTACTTATGTGCTTTTCAATATCAATATCAATAAGAAAGCCAGGCTCATCCTCTTGACAGGTTTTAAATCCATTTTATTTTTAATAGAAATTGCCTTTTTCTAATTATAAAATGATTAGAAGTTAACTGTAACAACTTGGGCTATAAAAAGGACACAAAGAAGAGAATAAAAGTAACTCGGATTCTCACATCCCAGAGAAAGCCACTGTAGCATTTGCACTTAAGGGGGTACTAGCTTTACTATGTTAGGAGAAGACACCCTTGAAATGTGTTAGTGGGAAAAGACAAGCAGGTGGAATAGGCTAGGGTTCAGTGTTCTGGCCGGCCCTGTCTCCACCTTCTAAGTCTCAGCCTCTGGCTTGTGAGTATCCATGTTCCATATCAAGTGGGCACCTTCCCAAGGGCGGAGCTCACATGGGTGTGTTGGCAATTGAGAGCCACCTCTCAGGAACTTCTCAGAGAAGTGGGGACACTGAACTGTTGACAAGGTGGTACTGAAGGTGAAAGGATGCCGTTGATCCAAACCTGTGGAAAACCCAAAGCATGCACAAGTTGCAGTTATGAGAGAGCCGAAGACATGAAATAGAAGGAGAGTGAGACTTTGGACAAAGGAAAGAATAGGGCTCATGCCACAGGAGGAGAGGTACCATGTGCTAGACAGATGGCCTGAGAGCTGCTTCCTTCTTCACAACTTCCCGATTCTGGCACAAGTCCTTATGCAGCTGTAAAGACCTCCACTTTTCCTTAAAGTACCTTCAGTTTGTTCTTTTCCTTGTCACAAAATGGGGTTTATAATGTTTTGAAGTAAAACATGCAATATACAAAAAGTATATAATATACATATAATAATATTATTATTATATATCCATATAATAAAATTGAGTGTGAATACCTCAATTAATTTTCACCAAGTGAACAATCCTTATATCCATTATACATATGGAACATTATCAATACCCCCAAAGCCTCCTTCCTGTCACCTACCAGTCATTACCTCCTTCCAAAGTTAACTCCTATTCTTATGTCTATCAAATACATTACTTTTGCTTGTGTTTGCATTTTGAAGAGATGGAACCATATGGTGTGTATTCTTTTGGTCTGACTCACTCAGGATGAATCATCTAGATTTTTCCATGCTTTGAATGTAGCAGTACTTTGTTCTTTCTCTTTGCTGTGTAATATTCTATTGTGTGAATATACCACAATCTGTCTCCCAGTTTATTAACTATATATAGGCCTGTAGCCTTATGCCTGAACATTTTCTGTCGCTTACCAGCAAGTAAGACCATCCTAGGCTTCACATACCCTGCATATTCCCGTCCGAGCTGCCCTTACTGCCATGAATCTGCAGCTGCTAAAATGATACAAGCAGGTCAGACATTTCCTGTTTCTACACCTTTTTCTTTAGACCTCAGCCCTCCACATTGCAGGGTCCCCCAACCCCATGTTGGAACCTGCCTACAGAATCTTTACGAATATAGACCCACATAAAACCAGGAATCAGGGCTGCCAACTAGCCCTTCCTTCTCCTCCTCTGCAGCTAAACAGTGCTGGGGGGGGGGGGGGGAGACAAAACAAACCCTGAGCAGACAGTTCATGCCTCTTTTGTGTTGTGATTGCCAAAAGCTCTTAATCCTTCAAATAAATTATCCAGAATTTCTTTTAGATTATTGCACAATGTTACATAGTTCTAAAAAAGGGAAATGGGTAACAATGCCTATCGACTACATCAATTTGCTGACATCCGTACCATTTTGTGGGGGGAAAAACCCCTCAAACATGTAGGAGAGAGCTGGCCCATTCCCTACTTTCAGAACTGAAGAAGGTGCTATCCTTATTTTTTTTATTATTTTTTTGTTATTTTGGTGAGTTTCTAGAAGGAGGTCAAAAGCTTGTTCTTATGTCCCCATTTTTCCTGGAAGTTTGAATTCATTTTAGAGCACAATATGTAAAACCAGTATTATAATTGAGGTAGAAATATAAGTAGTAATAATAATTAAGTAATTAATAATCAAGTCACAATTCTCTTAGAACAAAGTACCACAATCCTTCTGAGGAGGGGACTACTAAACTGTCTCTGGTTTTCATACACACAAGTAAGTAACAAGAAAAACAAAGCAGTTCACTTAACCATAAAGCCCCTTACCCCTCCATCCTAATCAATACACTTTTTCCATTTAGAATCCATTTGAAATCACACATATTCTTACACATGGGAAAGAAAACATAGAAGGTCATCTTTCAAACTAATTATTAAATTCAATACACTGATGAATTAGGAGTTCTGATTTGGGGTGTGGGGAGTTGATGGAAGAGGTAAGTGAAGGGATTCAGCACCTAACACAAAAAAATGAAGATCCCTTTTTCACCCCTACCACCATTGCCTCCAAAACTGGAAGAGGGGTTCAGAATAAGAGTAAGGATAATCAAAAGCAAACTTTCTGTCCCGTAAATCACTTTATCCTAAAGCAAGGGTGCCACAATGTGGCCTTTCTTACTTTCCCAAGTCTCAATAAAAATCACATGTAAAACCTGACTAGAATTCCAAAGAAGGAATGATTTTGAACTTCCTGAAAGGAATGTTGTATTCCCTTCCCCATGGGGATTCTAAGTTAAAGAACCTCAAAACCATACTGCAGATAAGTCTCTCACATACTTTTAATGATCCATGAAGTTATTAGATAGGTTATTCCATAAGTGGAGGGTTTTTTTAATAATGTAGTCAACAGACTATATAGACATGTTTCTGTTTCATTCTTTGCCTCTTCAGGATGCAAACATTAACAATTTGCCCTATTAAAATACATTTAGACTACATACATGTCTTTACTTCAGAAAGTAAGATAGACCTTTAACACTATTGTCTTTTTCTCCCAATTCAAAAATCTTCTTATCTAAACCTAAAAATATTCATGGTATTTGTTCATATTTTACCTCATCTTGTACACTCAAGAAGTTTACATTATGTAACTCTAACATGCTGCAATGCATACTTGTCTAGGGAGCTAAAAGAAATTATACATTTAGAACCCAATGTATGTGAACATAATGATAATTATAGGTCTGTATCGGCTTCCCAATGAGTAGTTTATAGTGATGGTAAGAATATCTGGTAATAGTGACTGTGTTTTCATTTGTTAACACAAACAGGGCATTACCTTGGCCATGGGGTGGGGGGTAGTTTTTATATTATTTATACTTGAAGTATTTAATGATTTTGCAGGACCTTTCACAGAAGTACTTGTGAATTCTCAGAATACACACCACTATTAGGTTTTCAACAACTACAACCTCATTCTAGCATTTAGGCTGCAAGTGTAAGATTTATTACTTTGTCCTCTAATTATATGATTTGAAAGAATCCCTAACTCTTATGAGGAGACATGGCTCTCCTTTTACCAATAGGTAGAGTTAACCTATACTATAGTTGATATCTGCACTACTTAATATGTTTCTTTTCTCTTACATAAGAAAGTTTTAATAAAGATCTGCAGAGGAAAACTTACCAGGAAACAATATTTAAGTATTTTTAAACATTGTAATCTCTTCAAAATACATATTTTTGAACACTTGTTACTTCTTTCACTTATTGAGAGTCAATTATTTGTTGAACTATAAGTGTAACTGTTTGGGGGCAGAATACCTAATTCAAACCATAAACATTTTCCTGGGTAATCTTTACCAGTAGGAAAGAAATGTTATAACCTTTTATGTCTAAATCAGTGTCATTTCACATATCAGGATGTCACAATTTAGATTCCAATATCACATCTACATCTGAGATGCTTAGACATGACACATGATTTAAATATGCATTTTGCCTCCAGATTTTGGCCTTCCTTTGCCTGATGGATGAGAAAGGGATGTTCTAAGCAAGGGGGAAGCAATCCCAGAAGTGAAGAGAAATCCCAGGTTATGCACCCAATATGCCACTCCAGCAGTCACCTAACCTTGTAGAAGAAGAGAAGTAATCAATGATTGGAGAAGTAATACAATAAAATTATATATACTTCAATTATGTCTTTAGAAAAAGAAGCTCCCAAAGCTTTGATTCCTTTTTTATTAGTAATGAAATGCACTCTGTTAAAACAAAATGCACCTATTCTCAGCCACTGTAGGATGAATAAAAGGAAGACAGAGACAAGTTGGACCAAAGTGGTGACCTATATCCTAGCTCTTCGCTCACCCAGATAGCAGATGACATCAGGGGCATTCTTACCAATTTGTCCTTCCCACTCCACTTTTCAGGGAGCAGAAAGGAATCTATTCAACACACATGGGTTGTAAAGGTAGAAGCTAGCTGACAAAGACATGGAGAAATATGAATTTTAATATAAAGATAGCTATATTCATAATATTTTCATGGGAAAAGAAATATGAAGGTAGCACAACTAGAAAGTTTCAGATTAATAACTACTTAATTCTTTGTAATGCAGTTGTTTATAGAATAGACCTATGAGATTGATACAAGCAAGTAGACTATAGGAAAATATACATTTTACAGTGGACATTTTGCATACAGAAGTAATTGGTATGTACTTAATCAGGATAGCACAGACAGAAAAGAGTTAAAAGGTGAAAACCATTAAATGCTTGTTTGCTTTTGCCTCAACCTCAGAAGCTGTGGGAGAAGCAATCTGTCATAAAACTTTAACTTTAGTTTCCAAACTTTTTCTGAGTTAAGAAAAGATGACAGTGTTTTGAAAGGGAAAGACTACAATTCTGAAGTTCTCAGAAATAGAAATCCTCTATTTTATAGAAACTATCTGTTTCCTGGGCAGAGTCATGCTAGAGGCACCCTGCCAAGGATATAGACTTCTTGCTACCCTAAGAATATTACCATGAGAGCATAAAAATCAATCCTTCAAATAGAAGCAGAGCAGCAAAGACACCCCAAACCCAGCAGAAGAAGAGAAATAATAAAGATCAGAGCAGAAATAAACAATACAGAATCTAAAAAAACTGTAGAGCAGATCCATGAAACCAAGAGTTGGTTTTTGGAAAAAAATAAACAAAATTGATAAACCTCTAGCCATGCTTCTCAAAAAGAAAAGGGAGATGACCCAAATAGATAAAACCATGAATGAAAATGGAATTATTACAACCAATCCCTCAGAAATACAAGCAATTATCAGAAATACTATGAAAAATTATATGCCAACAAATTGGACAACCTGGAAGAAATGGACAAATTCTCAAACACCAACACACTTCCAAAACTCAAACAGGAGGAAATAGAAAGCTTGAACAGACCCATAACCAGTGAAGAAATTGAATCAGTTATCAAAAATCTCCCAACAAATAAGAGTCCAGGACCAGATGGCTTCCCTGGGGAATTCTACCAGACATTTAAAGCAGAGATAATACCTATCCTTCTCAAGCTATTCCAAGAAATAGAAAGGGAAGGAAAACTTCCAGACTCATTCTATCAAGCCAGTATTACTTTGATTCCTAAACCAGACAGAGACCCAGTAAAAAAAGAGAACTACAGGCCAATATCCCTGATGAATATGGATGCAAAAATTCTCAATAAGATACTAGCAAATCGAATTCAACAGCATATAAAAAGAATTATTCACCATGATCAAGTGGGATTCATTCCTGGGATGCAGGGCTGGTTCAACATTCGCAAACCAATCAACGTGATACATCACATTAATAAAAGGAAAGATAAGAACCATATAATCCTGTCAATCGATGCAGAAAAAGCATTTGACAAAATTCAGCATCCTTTCTTAATAAAAACCCTCGAAAAAGTCGGGATAGAAGGAACATACTTAAACATCATAAAAGCCATTTATGAAAAGCCCACAGCTAATATCATCCTCAATGGGGAAAAACTGAGAACTTTCCCCCTGAGATCAGGAACACGACAGGGATGTCCACTCTCACTGCTGCTGTTTAATATAGTGTTGGAAGTTCTAGCATCAGCAATCAGACAACAAAAGGAAATCAAAGGCATCAAAATTGGCAAAGATGAAGTCAAGCTTTCACTTTTTGCAGATGACATGATATTATACATGGAAAATCCAATAGACTCCGCCAAAAGTCTGCTAGAACTAATACATGAATTCAGCAAAGTTGCAGGATACAAAATCAATGTGCAGAAATCAGTTGCATTCTTATACACTAACAATGAAGCAACAGAAAGACAAATAAAGAAACTGATCCCATTCACAATTGCACCAAGAAGCATAAAATACCTAGGGATAAATCTAACCAAAGATGTAAAAGATCTGTATGCTGAAAACTACAGAAAGCTTATGAAAGAAATTGAAGAAGATATAAAGAAATGGAAAAACATTCCGTGCTCATGGGTTGGAAGAATAAATATTGTTAAAAAGTCAAAACTACCCAAAGCTATCTACACATTCAATGCAATCCCAATCAAAATTGCACCAGCATTCTTCTCGAAACTAGAACAAGCAATCCTAAAATTCGTATGGAACCACAAAAGGCCCCGAACAGCCAAAGTAATTTTGAAGAAGAAGACCAAAGCAGGAGGCATCACAATCCCAGACTTTAGCCTCTACTACAAAGCTGTAATCATCAAGACAGCATGGTATTGGCACAAAAACAGACACATAGACCAATGGAATAGAATAGAAACCCCAGAACTAGACCCACAAAAGTATGGCCAACTAATCTTTGACAAAGCAGGAAAGAATATCCAATGGAAAAAAGACAGTCTCTTTAACAAGTGCTGCTGGGACAACTGGAGAGCAACATGCAGAAGAAGGAAACTAGACGACTTTCTCACACCATTCACAAAAATAAACTCAAAATGGGTAAAGAAACTGAATGTGAGACAGGAAACCATCAAAACACTAGAGGAGAAAGCAGGAAAAGACCTCTCTGACCTCAGCCACACCAATTTCTTACTTGACACATCCCCAAAGGCAAGGGAATTAAAAGCAAAAATGAACTATTGGGACCTCATGAAGATAAAAAGCTTCTGCACAGCAAAGTAAACAATCAACAAAACTAAAAGGCAACCAACAGAATGTGAAAAGATATTTGCAAATGACATATGGGACAAAGGGCTAGTATCCATAATCTATAAAGAGCTCACCAAACTCCACACCCAAAAAACAAATAGTCCAGTGAAGAAATGGGCAGAAAACATGAATAGACACTTCTCTAAAGAAGACATCCAGATGGCCAACAGGCACATGAAAAGATGCTCAACATCACTCCTAATCAGGGAAATACAAATCAAAACCACACTCAGATAGCAATCACCTCACGCCAGTCAGAGTGGCCAAAATGAACAAATCAGGAGACTATCAATGCTGGAGAGGATGTGGAGAAATGGGAACCCTCTTGCACTGTTGGTGGGAATGCAAACTGGTGCAGCCACTCTGGAAAACAGTGTGGAGGTTCCTCAAAAAATTAAAAATAGACCTACCCTATAACCCAGCAGTAGCACTGCTAGAAATTTACCCAAGGGATACAGGAGTACTGATGATTAGGGGCACTTGTACCCCAGTGTTTATAGCAGCACTCTCAACAAGAGCCAAATTGTGGAAAGAGCCTAAATGTCCATCAACTGATGAATGGATAAAGAAATTGTGGTTTATATACACAATGGAATACTACGTGGCAATGAGAAAGAATGAAATATGGCCCTTTGTAGCAACGTGGATGGAACTGGAGAGTGTGATGCTAAGTGAAATAAGTCAGGCAGAGAAAGACAGATACCATATGTTTTCACTTTTATGTGGACCCTTAGAAACTTAACAGAAACCCATGGGGGAGGGGAAGAAAAAAAAAAAAAGAGAGAGGTTAGAGTGGGAGAGAGCCAAAGCATAAGAGACTCTTAAAAACTGAGAACAAACTGAGGGTTGATGGGGGGTGGGAGGGAGGGGAGGGTAGGTGATGGGCATTGAAGAGGGCATCTTTTGGGATGAGCACTGGGTGTTGTATGGAAACTAATTTGACAATAAATTTCATATATTAAAAAAATAAAAATAAAAAAAAAACCTGAGAACAAACTGAGGGTTGATGGGGGGTGGGAGGGAGAGGAGGGTAGGTAATGGACATTGAAGAGGGCATCTTTTGGGATGAGCACTGGATGTTGTATGGAAACTAATTTGACAATAAATTTCATATAATAAAAAGAAATCAATCCTTCTATCACACAGACAAAAGCAGACCCGATCTGAGCTAAGAACAGTCTGCAATTACTACTCAGGCTTAACTTTTCTCACATTGGTAAATTCCAGGAGAAAGAGAACTTCTTTCTCTGCTAGAGAAAATATAAATCCCATGGGAAATCTTGACTAGCCTATTCAGCCATATGACTCACCCACAGCCAGACTCAGGAGGGTGGTGTTGAAACTCTCCTCTCCAGAACTCACGGAATAGGGGAAGAGCAATTCCCCCAAGGAGAGAGTGCCACTGTCTCCCTCCAGAAGATGCGCAAGGACCTCTGGTCAAACAAAACACAAGCAATGGTCTCCCCAGGTGACAAGGGAGATAGGAGCATCACTGGAAGGAGACAGGAATAAACAATATCTGACTCACTTCTCCTATGCACTTGCATACTTTAGATATTTAACAATTTTAATGATCATTTAAATTATAAAGATAAATAGTAAAATTGATGCTATGCCTACTTGAGTAAGTTTCAGAAAAAAAGGAAGATATAATTCAGGATGCTCTTCAAGATGAGGAGCTCAGCCTTCCTCAGCCCTCAGGGAGGAAATTTCGAAGGCACTCACTGGATAGTTATTGCACAGAGTGAACACTGGGTCCATTATGAATGTGAATTGTCCTTGAAAACTCTGAGTGTGATGAGCCATAGGTTTAATAACTGAAGGGTTGATTACTTAGCAGTCTGTACAGAGAATGGATTGGATACTCAGGCCATGCAGGAGATAGCCAGAACCAAAATCTGCTTTAGGCAGATTTGTTTTTATATCTACCCGCTAAGCCTTATTCAGATTCTAACGATGGCACGTTTTCAAAATATTTTGTAGCAATATTCTCTATTCACTTTTTTGCCAAATGAAATTTTACTCAGAAGCTCAACATATATAAATAAAAGTGAAGCTATTGGGGTTCAGTGTGGTAGGAGAGGGGAGGACTGTCCCATATATCCAACCTCAACTTCCTCCTGCCACCAGCCTGGAGGCTTGTGCGTGGAACAGGGGCCTCAAGAAAAGTAGCTGGAAATCCAGCATTCCAGTTGACAGAGTCAGTCTCACAGCAAATGAAATCACAGAACTTACAGATGTTATAAGTGTTGCTCTGCCTTCTGCTAGCTTCTAGTCTGATGACATGATTTTTAAGAATAATTTTAAATGTGGGCAATCTAACTAACCAAAATTACCTCACCCACTAAACATATCATTACAAAACAAGCAGACAAGCAAATCTTATGGGAAAGTTGAGAACAGAGCATAGAATACCTGGAGAAGAAAATTTCTAATTAACAATAGATGTAATACTATGGAAGACTTGAATGAACCAAAGCTTAGACACTAAATCCAACCCTCCAGAGGAACACAGCTCTCCCAGTGACATATCCACATGATGGGACCCAGAGATTTTTTTTTTTTTAAATCCCTGTAGAGAGAATGCCAACAAATATTTTAAGGAGGCTAATCAAAGAATTAGAAAACAAATTTCCCGTTTGGAAGTATCTTTTAAATGAACTGATCACAAAATAAGATTTCAAATTGCTTTCTGGGAAAAAGAAATCAGTTGTTGAATTTAAATAAAAATGGAGCAAATTTATCATAGTGTAATGACTGTCCCAGAATAACCACAGAGATCATTATCTATACTCAAAAATAGAAGCGACAACTGCTTTTCTCACACTGATGCAGTTAGAAAATTAAAGTGTATACAAAAGTAGCTTTCTTAACCATGTGGCAATTGCAACAACCACAGGTAAATCTTACCAACTTGAGGAGGGCTTTATAAAAACTGTTATAATGGTGCTTGCTTTGGAATATACAAAGGCAGTAAATTTAGTATTCTCCTAACCCTAAGGTAACTTGAAGATATCATCTAGTCCACTTATTTCTTTTAAAGAAAAATTGTATCATCACATGAATAGTTATCTGTTCCATTGAAAATAGTCCGAATCAAGGAATTTATGACAAAAAAAACTTAGATGATTTCACTTATCCATTTAGCAAATAGATACCAGGCAATACCAGCATCTATCCTGGGCATTAGGGAGGCACAGTGAATGAGATACAATCTCTATGAAGACTCTATAGTCTACTTGGTTTGCAAGCATAATTCGTTCCAGAAACATGCTTGTAATCCATAGCACTTGTATATCAAAGAATTTCAAGAACAATCGGCTCAGTTGTGATCATGTGACATTCAGTGTCATGTACTACTCATATTGCAAAACATCACTCATTGATCGAGTTTTACAATTTATTAGAAATATTTGCTTGTCTTGCGGAACACTTGCAGTCCAAGTACCTTGCAATCCAAAGTTTTACCGTATATGCATTCTGAGAAGCAGTTAAGACATTATCTTTGGAAATAGGAGGCTGACAGTTAATCTCTAGAAGAGGATATTCAAGAAAGGATTTACCATCTAAACTGAGGCCTGACACACAAGTTTGCCAGGTGAAAGGGTAATTGAAAGTTTGTTCCAGTGATACAGGACCAGATATGAAAAAGCCTAAAGATACAATTGAAGGTGGCACATCCGATGCTTAGGAACAGTTCCATGTAGAGAGGTGTGTTAAGACACCAGGCTGGTGAGATAGGCAGAAAGACCTTGAATATCATGTTGGAGATTTGGGGTATTATCATGCAAGCAAAGAGTAGGCAATAAGGTATCTAAGCAGAAAATGTGTTTGATCAGATCTAAGTATAAGAAAGATTACTCTGATGGGGAACAGAGAATGGCTCGAAGATGGACTAAGATCAGAGGCAAGGAAAGCAGTTAAGGGACTGTTGCAGAAATTTCTCAGTAAAAGGATTCGTAATTCAGTTCAGATCAAGCTAACATAGTAGTAGTGAGAACAGAGAAAACTGCCCTGATCCAATTGTTCTTTATAAAGCATAGCAGATAGATACGACTTCACAACACACAGGATATGGAGAACTGGAGGAAAGAACTGGGGTGCTGCATGGATTTTTGGCCTTAGGACAGCCTGTCTTTAGATGGGGAACAAAGAAGGAGCTAAGCTGGATTAAAGAAAATGAAGTCAATTTTTAATATGTTGAATTTAGAGTTCTTATGATTCATCCAGTAGAGAATTTATCCTCTCTTATTGAATGCAGCTGCACTACATGAAGTGGGGCAGGTGGAAGAAAAGATTATGTAATGAAGGCAAATAGCGATGAAAGAGGAGGGTAACTGAAAAATGAAACACTGAACCAGAAGTGAAAGAGACACTTCTCAGTGGAATATAATTACATAATCACACTAATAATACTAATATAATATATTCTCAGTGGAATATAATTACATAATCATACTAATATAATATTAATCATACTACTATAATTACATAATTATACTAATATACTAATATAATCATCAAAGAAACAAGCAATATCTGAATTGAGTGCTTGTGTAGCTTCCTTATATGCATGAAGACATGTATATATACAAAAAAGTCAATGAATACATGTGTTCCTGAAGGACCTTTGGGAGAGAATTTTGTACAGAATCATAGAAAGTCTATTAACCATATATAGGATTGGTTGTCCAGACCTGACTGGTGTTAGTGTCTGCATTCAGATCTTAAGAACATAATGCACATGCAAAGTTGCCCTTAAATACACTTCATGGGGCATAGTCTGACTTCTTGCTTGGTGTTTTTAAGCACAGCAAGGCACAGGCTCTGAAAGACCATGTTGATTGCTTACAAAATTCTTTCTTGATCAAATTTTTTTCCTAACAATTAATTTATGGACCGAATGCAAATATTAGTAGTCTTGGGCTTAATGAGCTTTCTCTTCCATATAATATATAGTAGGTAATTGCTATCATTCTTGACAAAAGTTGAAGTACAAACAGAAACTTCAAGAGGGAAGGGCTTACAGGAAGAGTTACAGATACAATTATCTACACTTTTCAAAGTAGGGGATAAAAATTAGTGTTTATAATTGGCAGAATAAAAAGCAAAGACATAAGGACATCATTTAGTGTTACAAATATAATACTTTAGGAACAAAATGATAATATAGCCATACTGGAAGGAGGAATATTGATGAGTTATAAGTGAGCTAAATCTTCATTTATCTTAACAAGTTGTTAATCGAAAATATCCAAAACCAACAATTAAGAGATTCTACTATACACTTTACTATACACTTTACTATACACTTTATTTGCAGGGAACGTCCAGGTAAAAGAACTGTGAATGGTAGTGATGAGGTGGTGGGATACACTTAGTGTGTAAGCCCTCTGCTTTGTCAACTATAAGCAAGTGTTACTGTTGTAAAAAATTTTAAATATATAGAATATATAGAAAAAAATGTATGCTCTGTCATCTGAAAGATCAAAAATAGCTCCTAGTTTGGCCAGGGTTTGATTACACTCGGAACGATGGCATTAATATGAGTTAACAAAGAGTGTTCCATACATAATAAATGTGCAAGAGTGCATCTAACAATGTGAAAAGAAAATCAAGACTTAACCAATAGACACAAGGAAGAGTGATTCAATATATATTAACTGAGAGACTCTGCTTAAGATCACATGCACTCTGTTATGGTCTGAACCCCGCCCGCCCCCAAATTCATATGTCGAAATCCATACCCCTAAGGTAATGGTTTAGGAAATGGGGACTCTGGGAGGTGATTAGGTCTTGAGGATAGACCCCTTGTAAGTGGGATTAGTGCCCTTATAAAAGAGACCCCAGGGAGCTCTTTTGTCCTTTCCTCCATGTGAGGTTACAGTGAGAAGACAGACATCTATGAGGAAGTATGTCTCACCAGACACGGGATCTGCCAGCGCCATGATCTTGGACTTCCCCACCTCCAAAACTGTGAGAAATAAGTGTTTGTTGTTTACAAGTAACCCAGTCTGTGGGATTTGGTAAAGCAGCATGAAAGAACTAAAACACATCCCAGGTTCTCATTCCAGACTCACCAAGCAAACTTTTGTTTACAATCAGACTTCTCATTCAAGCTAGCCTACAGAGAGAGAAACTTTGTCACACTAACAGAAGTATTCAGGTCTATGTAGAGTTTTATTTTACTATAGATTGATAATTTGACATTCAGAATTATACTTTGGTCTCTGGAGAACCTAGTTATTCTAAGTTAACATCTTGTCATCTATTCAGCTCAGAGAGACTGACAAAAACCATACTCCTTGTCATAGGAGACTGGGAACAAAATTTTGGACAATTTTTAACTTATCCTAGACATCTTGTTAGACAGCCAGTGGGTGTCTTTTGGAAATTCCTGGGTTATGCAACACTCGACTTTCTACCCTCAACAGTTTGAAGAAGGCTTCCCCCTTTTTTTTTTTAAGTTTAGTACACATTTTTGCTTCCTTCCAACTTCCTTTTCCTTTTCTCATTATGCTGTGAGTCATTCACTTTTTAATCATCCATACAGAATTAGAGTGCTAAGAAGCAGAGAACAGTTCTTGGGTCACAACCTCAGTGCCTTTTGATTTGCTCATAACGTTTGAGAAAAACGCTGAACTGGTAACCATAACCAGACACAAAATCAAGTGTGGCACATCTGAGTCTGGAAAAAGCATGCCCCTTTAGGGCAAGCATTTACTCAGAAGTTTCTGTAATCAGAGGCAGATTTACTGTGAAGTTAATGAAGCTTAACTTAGGGCACCTCACTTAGATGAGGCTTTTGCAAAGCCCCACGGCGTTCCCTTGCAATGTATTCATATAATCACTGGTTTTTCTGAAGTTTTGAAAACTGCTGTCTCTTCCCTCTCTGACTTGCTTTCCATCACAAGCCTCCTGGAGTTCAGTAGCAATGGAGTGCCTATAGGCATTTTAAAATCTGACTAAGGGAAACCTGGGTTAGAGATCTGTTAACCTGGGTGGAATATATGTATGTTTCAGAGTTTTTCCATGTATGATTAAGTTGTTGCTGACTCACCAGGCTCACTGAAATTAACGTGTATATCCAGAGATCATAGTGTGATATGAACATGTCCTGTGATTCCCAGCACAGGACATTTGTCAGTACACAGAGGACATAAGGTTTGAAATGTATGAAGCAAAAAGCTAGTATGTGGAAAATTCTTCTAATCATCAAAGATGTAAATTCTAAGGAGAAGATTCAGTTCAAATTGATTGCAAACAAAAATGAAAGTTCTACCCCTTCAGGAATATTCTCAGTAATGTGGCATATATAATTATCAACACAACATGTTATAGGAACCTCTCAAAATAAAATTTGTTAGAATTCCTGTTTGTACTGCACAAACCAAGAGCTGTACTACAAATAGTAAGTATAGCTCATTATAAAATCTCATATGGACCCCAAATTATTAACGCTAAAAAACAAGTTTTAATCGGACATGATAGTAAAAGGCTGAATTGTCTTTCTGTAGTCTCTATAGAGAATATTACAAAATTATTTGTTGTATAAGGAGATAATCAAAAAATATTCAACTAAACTTATAGGGAACAGTATTATAGAGCTTTGTGAGGCAGTTAGTTAATAAATATAATGAGTTATTTTCTGGAGTTTTAAATATTTATAGAATATTTGCAGAAATATTTTTAAATAGTAGTAGAATTCCAGAATATTTACAAAATATTCTACAAATATTTAAAAACTTTTTAAAATTTTAGGTTGTGGTTTTTTTCTTATACTATATGAATGTTCACATTTGCATCTAACTTTGTATTTTAAGTTTTGTATTCCTTTTATCAAAGAGAGTCCCTAACAATTGTATAATCTTCAATAAGTCAAAACTGGTGTCCAACTCTGCATGTAATGTAAAATTTAAGGTAGTCCCTTAAAATAAAATAAAAAAGCTAGAAGTACTCTGTGCATGATATTATCAGTCTTACATGCCACGTGCACAACACAGAGAAGACTCTTTATTTCCAGGGATAAAAAAAATGTAGAAATATTCAGTTTAAATGTATTGATAAGATCTACTAACATGAAGTTCAATCAATTGCACCTAATTTTCCCTGACTTCGTCTCCAGCTTACCTTTTTCAAAGAGAGTTTGTTTATTATAGGAAAGATGCAAAAAAAAAAAAAATCTCTTTGAATGTTCTCTAGAATTCCAGGCACTTCTACAAGGTAAAAAGTACACTAAGGCACATTACTCATTTGAAGGTTGTCAGTGGTATAAAGAGTCCCATTTGGAGAGAAGTGAAGTAGCTGTCCTAAATGATTCCCTAAAATCATAAAAAATGAATGGGACCATCAAAGTAGAAATGAATAATTAAAGTTGCACTCCAATTCCATATCTATGAAGATCAGGAAAGCGCAAATTGAGATAGCTATTAATGTTTATGCTCTCCAGGTAGAAACCCAAACTGTATGGTAAAATTTGATAATAAATCTAACAATTAGATAGGTACTATTGAAATATAAAAATCTCTGGTATGTCTCTGTGAAGGGGTGATCACACAAATAAAATGCTAAGAGAGAACATACAGACTTCTTTTGAGTAAAAAAGAGAGAAGAGAGGAAAGAAAGAGTGTTCGGTCAGGAAGACAGAAGCAAGAAGGAAGGGAGAGAAAGGGAGAGTGAGAGAACGAAAGGAAGGAAGGCAGCAGCACTGAGGATCTGTGTGCCACCTGCCATGAGTTATGGGGTTTTTATCCCTTAACATCATGTAATAGTCACAACCTCTGGGTGGTGATTATTATAATAACCATTTCACAGATTAAAAATTGAAGCATAGAGAATTAAAACAGCTTGCACAAAAACACATAGCAGTAAGAAACGAGGCCTGAATTCACAGCCAGATCTATCCGATTTCAGAGTTCATACTCTTTCCACTCTTAAGGCCCAGATATGTCAAGAATGGAACTGGAGACAGAATTCCTATCTGTACAGGGTTGGCTAGACTTTGTAACAGCAACAGCAACAACAACACTATTCATAACGTAGCACACATGTATAGAGCTTACTGCATACAAGACAGGATTCTAAACTTTCCACACATTCCCTCATTTAATCTTCTTAACAACTGTTTGTAGATTATTATCTCCATTTGACCAAGGAGGACATTTGTAGCATGGAATTCTGCTCCCTAGGCTTCTCTGTTACCTTGTTCCCACTGGATGATCTAAATGAAATAACGAATTAAGAATTCTTTATCTGAGGCACCTGGGTGGCTCGGTCTGTTAAGCATCGGACTCGGTTTCTGCTCAGGTCATGATCTCACGGTTTGTGAGTTCAAGCCCCACATTGGGCTCTGTGCTGACAGTGTGGAGCCTACTTGGGATTCTCTCTCCCTCTCCACTTCTCTCTGCCCCTTCCCCGCTCTCTCTGTGTCTCTCTCAAAATAAATAAATAAACTTAAAAAAAAAAAAAGAATTCTCAATCTGTTGCAGCAAAGATGGGGTTGGGCAAGGGAATTATATCACAAATAGGAAGATAAATCCCCAAGAACTATAGAGACCTTTTTTTTTTAATATTTTGTTTTCTTTAGCATTGTAAAAGCAATACTGATTATAACATAAGCACAAACTATTTGAAGTGTTTAAAGAGTACATTTTCTCCCATACCCACAGTAATCCTACTCCTAAGCAGTTAAACTAACTCACAGAAACATACATGCATACTTAACACTAGCTCATGGGCTTAATTTGGCTTCATGATGCATGGTGCTATCTTATAAATAGTAGTCCACAGTATGCATATACCATAATTTATTTAAGCAAAAGTCAAAGTATTTAAATCTATCCAAACTTCATGCATCAATGAAAGAAATTACCTCTACTTTGGGAAAAACAGTTACCAGGTTCTTCTAATTCCATCACATCTTTACTCTTAGCAGATGCTCAGTGTTCTACTCTAGTGGTAGGTCTCTTAACAGACCTCTACGTAACTGACTCATCAAATTAGCCAATGTTCTTCATTTCCCCAGTAACATGTAACAAATAATGACTATGGCACACTAAATACTCAGAGCTGCCAAGCTACTTTCTTTGGGGTATCTTCTGCTTCCACTAGTTTCCAAGGGTCACTTGTGTTTTCACCCAAATAAGTCTATGCCACTTTTTCATGTTATTCTATTCTAACACAAATTGAATAAATGTTTAGTCCTTAATATAGCTATTTCCAAAAACATTACACTGAATTTTGGGGGAAGTTAATAATGGTGAGTTACTAAAATAACTGTGTTATGAAAATCTTAAGAAGAAAACTATAAAAATGGCAAGAAATATACCAAATTCTATAGGAATTATGTACTCAGATTGCTTTGTACTTGCCTTTGAAACATTTAATTTAGTGCCAAACATACATTTAAATATTACAGAAAAATATTGCCCTTTTTTAAAAGGACCAAAGTTGAGCTCTTCCCTAGTCACAGTAAAGAGCTAAAGAGGTATGGGAATATTTTATTGTACAAAGAATGCTTAAGAGGTGAAATTTGTTTTAGAGATTATATAATTGATAAAATTTTAGAAGCAGAAGCATCACATTAACACCCCATCTTCTTACCTCCCCTGATAGAAAAAGAAATAAGTATTAAGAAAAAGTCATGCTTTTACTGCATGTAATTTGAGGGTAATGAGAAAGGAATCATGTCTTTTAATTTCCAATTATTTAAAAAAATAAAAGCAAGAGAGAAAGAGAAAACAATCAAAAAATAAATATGAAAGTATAAATAAATGTACAAAGCATAGATGTAACTATATATGCTATAAAAATGCCAATGATGAAATTAATGTGAAATTTCTTTTTAAAAAAGTGTATGTAGATGAATTCTTTTTTAGAATTAAATTACTAAGAAAGCTTCTTTAATCTTTGTTAGAAAAACAGCTACATGTGTACAAAGAAATACTAGTCTTTCCAGGAAAAAAAAAATAAGTAAATTAAAAGAATATTTGTAATTTCCATTCTAAGATTTATATATATTAGAATAAAATTCAAAATATTTATATTTATTTGTCCTAAAACATATCCTATCAATAATTCAGAGAATAAAACTTTAAGTAGCAATCGTGACTCTTAATAGAAAGCAACAAATTTATTTAAAAAAAAAATTTTAATGTTTATTTATTTTTGAGAGAGAGACAGACAGACAGAGCATGAGCTGGGGAGGGTCAGAGAGACAGAGAGGGAGACACAGAATCAGAAAGAATCAGAAGCAGGCTCCAGGCTCTGAGCTGTCAGCACAGAGCCCGACATGGGCCTCAAACCCACAAAACATGAGATTATGACCTGAGCTGAAGTCTGATGGTTAACTGACTGAGCCACCCAGGAACCCTGAAAGCAACTAATTTATAATAAATTCTGTTACTTAAAGTATTTAGAAAACATTTGCAGATTTCATGATAACCAACACTTAATAATTTGCTTATTAAAGAGCATTAAATTATAATATTCTTTAATTGTTTGATACCAGAAGTTATTATACATACACAGGTATTTAATATATACATAAATTATCATATTTCATAGACTATAGGATAATTTTTACATGTAAATATTTATTTAAAATTACATTTAATATTTAAATGTTTATTAAATATTTCTACATTTAAATATTTATTTAAATAAGATACATTGAAGTATCTTACCTCACTAATATAAATATTTGGTGGAATATTTTCTCATTCTTAAATAAATGTGAAAAAATATTTGCAATTGCGCATATTACAAACTACATTTTAGTTCCAAGGAAACCTGGAATTAAAATCATCAGTAAAATGGGGCATCTGGGTGGTTCAGTCAGTTAAGCGTCCAACTTCAGCTCAGGTCATGATCTCATGGTGCCTGAGTTAAGCCTGAGTCTGGCTCTGTGCTGACAGCTTGGAGCCTGGAGCCTGCTTCGGATTCTGTGTTTCCCTCTCTCTTTCTGGCCCTCCTCCACCCACACTCTCTATGTCTCTCTCAAAAATGAATAAACTTCAAAAAAAAATTTTTAAATCATCATTAAAGCATACATTTACCAAAAAAAACAAAACAAAACAAAACAAAAAGGATCCTTTAGGAAGGTAAAAAAGCAATGTAAAATCTTAATAAATAACCATCAAATAAAAGTCAACAAATTTGAGTAAAAGCTACCAGGGACTATCAGAACCCTGTAAATTCCTTGCAATCACTAATATAAAAATAATACTTTATCATTTACACAGTTGTGCAATTATCAACTTCAGTGTTAGTGCGTAAAAAGAAACAAACCAAAAAATGGGAAAACACAAAATAATAAAGAGTTTAAAGGTAGTCCAAAAATTTAAGGTCAGATAGTAATAATCCTTTCTCTATATAAGCACATAAGAATTTAATACTATTCTGCTTGTACCATATCCTTTTTCCCTCCTGCAGCATTTCAAGCCAAGAACATGGAAAGAATTTACTGAATCAGCATTCTGGGAAAACTCCTAGTAGTTTAGTTAATAATATATAGTTTTTCATTACGAAAGAAAGCCTTTGCTTCTAAGTTTCATTCTTGAAACTATAAGATTTAATAGAAACATACTTGATTCTCAGCAGGATTAACCATACCTATCATTCTCACAACATGAAGTACTTGAATACTATCTCTAATCCTTTTGACACAGACCCTGAAAAGTTCTTCCTTCTTATTAAAAAAGATTGATTGTTATATCTTTAACGTGGATATAAGAATTTCTAGTAAAACACTATGGACTGAATATATGCATGTATCACCAATCCCTCTTCAAACACTACTACTGTTATAATGAAGGAATTATTAAGATACTAATATACAAAGACAATGATAATGAGAGAGTATATCTCAGAAAACAAGAGATTCAACAAAATTTTAGAAGGAAGAGAGCTACCAGATCAGCAGTAGACTATCAGAACAGAGAAAGATGTTACTTAGGAGCACAAAAGTATGGAAGCCAAGAAATTAGAAATGCGCATCTTAAGATCCTGGAAACTCTCAAGATTTAGAGGTACCAGAACTTCAAGAATTAGAGCTATCACTGAAACCAGAAATACTGTATAGTTTCAGTTTTGATTGAAGATCTTTATAGGGTGCAGTTGGCCCCAAGATCACTTAGGAACAGCCACGCAATTCTGCACCTGGGGAAGACTGGCCATTTACTTTCTAGTGAGGCTGAACTGAATGCCTTTTGACTCAAGACTCTCGGCATAGCTAAAAGAGAGGTGCCAGAGCCCAACTGGGAAATTGAGCAAAAGATTATGTATGTGGAGTAATATCCACTGGGGATCCTTGGTTATATCTCTTGGTTTATATCTCTAGAGTTAAAATTGAGGATATTCCCTTAAAAGAAACTGACTAGGACAAAAGAAAAGGCAATAGATATTGATTATTGTGGATCCTTAAGTGAAATGACCAATCCCTGACTAATCAGTGAAATCCACTAGTCAATAAGTATTGCCCTTGCCACAGACTTTGCAGTCAAAATTTTAGGGTTTCACTCTGAAATATATATTAAAAAAAAAAAGAATCACATGATGCTTGTGGAAAAACTATATTATTAAGTGCAGGTACCAAAACAAACAAGTACCCAGAGACAATAGAGACTATGCTGAGATCAAAAGAAACCTTCAATTATATTATAATTTGTGATATTTTGTACATATGTCATATAAATAGTTTATTATTTATATATACATATATACACACAGATATTTATGTATATTACATCTATTAATCAATATATTTCAAATACAATGTAAATAACATATATAGCACCTATTTAAAAAGAAATATTCCAGAAAATAAGATTTCTTAGATACTAAAAGTATGATGACAGTGATAATTTGAATTAAGTACATTTATTAAAATCTCCCAAAAGGGTTTTTAAAGACATGTGATGGAAATAAAAGAGAAGAAATAAGAATACCTGTGGCAGTCTACAATATTCAACAACATATTAAAAGGAATTCCAGTTTGAAAAAAGAAAACTTATAGGGTAGACATTCTCAAACAAATAGCACAGTTTTTTCAGACCTGAAGGGCATGAACAACTGAGTTTAAAGAGTCTACTGAATGCCAAGTAAAATAGGTGAATATTGCCCTCACTAACCAAGATCATCAAAATTGAGAACTCCAGAAATAATTAAAAGCTTTTTAAAAGCAGTGAAGAAAAAAATTTTAATGCAAAGACTGGGAATCCAAATGTCACCTAACTTCTACCTTCTTAATGACAACTTTGGAAGCCTAAATATAATAAAGTCTTTAAAATTCTGAGGCTAAATTATTTCCAATCCAATATTCTATACCCAGCCAGATTATCAATCAAGTTTCAGGGAAGTACAAAGACATTTTCAAATATACATGCTCTCAAAATTTTAATCCATTATACCATGTTTTAATAAACTAGTGGATGATATGAGTACCACCAAAATTAGAGAGTAAACCAAGAAGACAGAAAGTGGAAGATGAAACATACAGAGAATCAAATAGAAGAGGCAAAGGAAAAATTCTAGAAGGAGAGCAGTGCTGCAGGACTGTTTGGATTGGACTACAAAGAGAGAGGACTCTAAGATGGACACCTTCAGGAAAAGAATAGAACTGATAAATTATTCACAGATTTAAATGTATCAGAAGATTTATTGTCATAATGGAGAGTTTATGAGTGGATTGCTAACAGGCATATTAAAAACTAACAGAATTTAAGGTGATGTAAAACTTCATTTTAGAGAGTTCCACAAGAAAGCAAAAGAAATTTTAGTATACTATATAAACAACCAAACAATGCTTATATAGCCATTATAATATAGGCAGAGCAAATTTACCCCAAGATTTTCATATAACTCCATCAGGAGAATGGGAGAAAGAAAAGTGTGTGTGAGAGGAAGTTATACAAAAAGTCAGGAAAAGCATCCATGAGTAAAAATAATTATAAAACTGCGGTAGAAGCATGCTACTCCAAAAACTAAATAGCAGAAGAAACTCTTGCCCCTTGGAAACAGAATCTCAGATGAAAAAGGGTAGAAAGTTGATGATTATGCTTGCTGGTAAGTCTTAAAGTGCTGCGGGTTTTTTGTTGTTTTTTACTTTTTAAAATATCTGTAAGTTTTACTTTGATGAATATTAAATTAAGAAGCTAAAAAATATCTAAGTATACCTGAGAATAGGACTGTTCTGTCATCAGTGGGGACCATGCCACTGTTCATAATCCTATTTTAGCTGAAATGCAGCCTTGCCCTGAGAATCCCATTTCCCCTACTAACCTCAGAAGTAAAGCCAATTTTACTCTAATCTCCCCTACACCTAAACGCCTGGAAGAGAGTTAGCCCCTCTCTCTGCTCCCCATTATTGCTTCCAAACCACTTCTCCACTCACCTTTTAAACTGCAGCTCCTTTGATGCTGGTATCTTCCAGCAATAGCCACCCACTACTTCTCTGTTGTTTTAATTTATGCACCTCCATGTCACCCTTCATTGTTGAAGACTTTTGCTCCCACCTCACTTTTTCTCGCTTAAAATATGTACATTTTATTATATGTAAATTATGCTTCAATAGAGTTGATCAAAAAAATTTTTAAGGAGAAAAGTCAGTGTCACAGGCTTCCAGAGCCTACCCAATCACTGATCAAGGTGAAAATATCTAAGAAAATAAAAGGGACAGCAAAGAACAGTTTGGTGAGAAGTTCAGAATCGAAGTCCAGTCCAATGTGAAGAACAGGAGGAAGACCCGTGTAAGGAGAAACAACCAGATTTCAAGTCAGAAAGCTAGAGATTTAATGAGTATTGCTAACAAATCACCAACTTCACACACACACACACACACACACACACACACACACAGAGAGAGAAAACAAATTGAAAGGAGATGCACATCTAAGGCAAAGTAAATAGCAAATTTGGTAAGAACATGTTTGAGACAGTAAGTCCTAACTCAACACTTTGAATTGTATCTGTTCAGTCACCATGCTTCTCCCACATTATTTGTGTAAAACACAAACAAACAAACAAAAAACTGATCCCATTTAAACATGAGTAATCTTCAAAAAAGCAACCAAAAGAAAGCTAGGAATAGATAATGAAAACAAAAGGTATACAAAGAAACTAAATCACAAAATTGTTCCATGTTTTTCCAGTCCCAACTAAAGTACAACATGGGGAGCATCTGGGTAGCTCAGTCTGTTAAGCATCTGACTCTTGATTTCGGCTCAAGTCATGATCTCACAGTTTGTGAGTTTGAGCCCCCATTGGGCTCTACACTAACAGTGCAGACCCTGCTTGGGATTCTCTCTCCCTCATTCTCCCTGACCCCCCCCCCCCCCCACTTTCTCTCTATCTCTCTCTCAAAATAAATAAATAATAAATAAATAAAAAATAAAGTACAACAGGGAACAAAGGTCAGGGAAGAGAGAAAAAGTTTCAAAGATGAAATTGCAAGAAGACAGAAAGAAACGAAGAATAAAACTGGCATAGCTCAGTAAAAAAATGAAAGAGTACTGCAAAATCATCACCAAGAAGAAAGCCAGGTTTTAATCGACTTAAAATAACATGACTGAAATCCAGGAAGAAACATCATGGCGTGGCCAGAAGAAACACAAATAAAACAGAAAATAACAAGGATTGGGGGGAAAATAGATTGTCTTTTTCTGAAAAATGACATCAAAGGAGGCCCAAAGTATGCATATTTGTTTTTCTTGAGAAAAAAGAACTCATCAAATGAAAATTATCAAAGGTATTTTATAGGAGAATCTCCCCGAAATATGAGCACATCATATCCTAGGAAAAAACTGGCACAAAATGATCAATCCTAAGATATACCCCGGTGAATTTATTGAACTTTCATTATAAGGAAAGAATCATATAGATCTTCAGCTAGATAAAGCACAGCCCAAGTAAGACAGAAATAAACAGACTGTCTCAGACCTCCACAGCAGCACTCTAGGCAGGTAGAGAGTAAAGTGCAGTCTCCAAAGTTCTGAGGAAAAGACAATAGGACCCAGGGATTCTCTGTCTGGCCAAGTTGTTCTTCACCAATAAAGAAAATGGACATTTTCAAGTAGACACGGCTTCCAAGATTACAGCACCCATGAGCTTTGTTTGCAAAACTGCCGGCCAATGAAATCCAGCCAAGAAAAAATGAAGTGAAATAAAGAAACCAAGAGAGACAAAGCTAAATGGAGGTGTGCTTAACGTTGGAAAAAAAAAAAAAATTAAAAAAAAAAATCAATTTAAATACAGAACTAGGGATAAACATGTGTGGATAGTGTATAGATATTAGAGAAGAAAAATGAAATAATAATGCTATTTTGAGTTCAAAGTTCGAAATTATCCTGGAGACTGGGTGTAGCTTACACAACAATATAGATAAAATTATCAAACTCTCTGAGATTCTTCAGCTGAAACAATATTTAATGCTGTCCCATGGCATCCATGTTTTACCAAATGGAAGTTGTAATCAATTACCTTTTAGACGTCTACAAGACAATGATCCCCATCCTATATTCTGTCCCCTGGATCTTTATAGCTATACAACTCTCTTTGTCCTATGTGGCCCTATTTCACAGCCAGAGCTGACTGGATGGGACTGCATAATTAACCCCAGTTAAACCAGTCAGATCCTCTCACCCGTGGGCTGGGATTGCGACATAGACACTGTAGCCAAATATATGTCATACCAGAACTGGTGCTGTGGCCAAACAGAATTCTGGTCTATAGGTAGAAATGAATGAATCAGATACACAGAGATGGAAGATCAACTTAGTTGAAAAAAGAGAATGGCCTTGTTTTTTTCCTTCCAAAAGCCCAAAATACTTCCTGCCATAGGCTTATATGAGATGTCAGTGTACTTTTAATAATTTCTTTTTTATTAAGATTTTTGGATGGGTTTCACTTATTTTCAGCCAAAATAGTCTTAAAAACAACACAAAATAATATGAGAAATGAAATTACAATGAACAAATCCACATTAAAAAAAAATTCATGCAAAACTAGACAAATTGGAGTACAGGTTGAGGGGCAGTGTTGATTGCTCCACCAAGGAATAGGAAACCAGCAGTTTGTTTGCCAGTAACAAAGTAGTTCAGCTATCATCTGCTCTCCCTGACAAATTCACACTACATTTCCACAAAAAAGTGAGGCTTTAAAGAATGTCACAGTCAGTTTAAAGAATCAGAGTATGCAGATTACAACTTGCAAAACATACAGCAATGGAAGCAAGTTTGAGAAAAGAATTTCCTGTCTAGAGACAAAGAAGAAAATGGGGCCAGCACCTTAAGATTGCTGTGTTCCAGATCGAGAAATTATGCACCTCACCAAGACATAGCATCCAAACTATTTGAATAATCATATATCTGTACTTTAGGCTAATATACTGATAGGGGCGGAAGGGGGTAGGTACAGTGTCCTAACATTCAGAAAGGTAATATGTGCATTAACTGGAGAGTTAGAATGGAATCATTACCCATGGGCCCCTTCGAGGAATACCCCCACTATATGCCATATTCTAGCTCCAACCTAACAAATCCATTAAAGCTAAACTGGAATTCATGCTTCAGGAAGAACATACTTGAACAGATTAAAGAAATGTGCCCTGCTGGCCATAAGTCCATCAGCAGATAAATATGGAGTCCTGTAATTCCAGGAAGGGTTCGATAAGAAC